>NW_009215845.1:0-22799 GCF_000690835.1 Fulmarus glacialis
ATTCTGGGTGAAAATAGCCAATGAACTAAGGAATCTTGAGCCTCTGCAGGACTTGCATAGAAGACTATCTGGAAATCCCTGTTGCCTCAAGCCATGGCATCATAAGTGAACAGCAGATCATGGAAATTAAATGAGTTGGAAGAGTCCACGGGCCCCTATTGCACTGGTAAGATGCCAAAAAAAGAAATGAGGAAGAATAAGAAGGGAAAAGCACATGGCCATTAAACTGTCTTGGTTTTAGCCACAAAAGTGGCAAGAGAGGCATTTAAAAAAACATGATGAAATGCAATTTACGATTCAATTATAGCTAATCTGATAAAAAGGCACACAGAAGATCGTGGGCACAAACTCTGACAAAGAGCACCTTGAGTCCACTCACTCCAGCTTGGCATGAAAATCTGCTTTGTTTCTGCAAGTACCCTGTTAACTCAGGGTAATTAATTACCAGTCCAGGAACCAAAGCAGTCATATCACATTTATG
This sequence comes from Fulmarus glacialis, assembly GCF_000690835.1. NCBI lineage: Eukaryota > Metazoa > Chordata > Aves > Procellariiformes > Procellariidae > Fulmarus > Fulmarus glacialis. The sequence continues at coordinate 482 of NW_009215845.1, forward strand.
TCATATTGTTTGGTTAACACTACACAAAATTTTAAGATACAAGAAAATAAACAAATACACTCTTTTTTATGCAAAATGATGGGGAAATGCCAACGCCATTGCCTCTGCCCAGCTCCTTTTGCATCTTCACGTCTCGCCCAGGTTTCTAAAAATTCCTACTCTCTCCTTAAACAGCTGTTCATGCATAGGCACAAAACACACCTGAAGAAGTAAGCCTCAGATTCTCAGATTCCTATGAATACAAGTAACTACAACAAAGCACCTTAGAGTTTCCTAATGGCAGCCTAACAGAAGTGGGGCGCTTAAAAAAAACCAATACAAAACAAAAGCTTAGCACTTATCTAGATCCATCCAGTAGGCAGTAAGACTCACTCTCAAATTATCAGCTGCAGTTCCTGGATAAGGTGCTAGATTGTGAGGACTGAAGAGGAGATAAATGACAAGAAAGCCCACATAAATTCCTCAGAAGAGATTAATAGCCCGGCAGAGACTGTCCTGCCTGCCTGCGTACATTAGATTCTACTGTAAAACACCACATACATGAAGTTACTCTTTCAAAGTGCCCTTGCAACAGAAGCCTACAAAATTTCAAAAAGGGAACTGAGCACTCTAGAAAACTGACAGGAAAAGGGAAGAGAAAGAATTGTGTAAGCTTTCCCTAATTTCCAAAGTAATTTAGGTCTTAACTTGAGAAATCATAAGGAAATCTGATTTCTAATAAGTGCTTAATATTTATTTTTCAGAAATTCATTTTCTTCAAAGTGTCCCATCTAGACCTTCCAAAACCAACACATCATCTAGAAAGCTCTGACTTTGTCTTGCCTGTGAAACTCCACGCATACTTCAAGTGCCATTAAGAGAGTAGCATACATATAACCTTTACTCCACACAGGTGAAGCCTGTTTGCCTTAAGAAAATACTAAGAGCATCTTGACCAAAGCCCCCATAACAGTATAAAGTAGTAATACCTGTTCAATACTCTGAAAGGAAAGGCAGTAAGAAATGAGCCTAATTTTCATACATCCACATCAGAGAAAAAAAACCCAAAACCCAGTGCAGGTGATAACATGAAAGACAAATGGCTGCCTCCTACAGTACAACAGCATCTGCCTGCCTATATTCTGCAGCCACAGCATCAACATTGCTCACTGGAAGAATAAAAGAAAGCTTTCTTGGGATGCAGCAGGGCAAACAACTGCAGGAAACGCGTCTTCAGCCACACAATATTTTTAAGTAAACATCTTATTAAAAGCATCTGGGACTTCCACGGTTGCAAGACTTGCTGGTCCTTACAGCTGGTGGCTCAACATCTGAAAGGGAGACCGGATCTTTGTTTTGTACTGGTGCCTTCTTTCCACTGCACACTGCAAGAGAAAAGGGCACCCCTGACCATGCTCTGAGAGGAGCATGCCTGTTCTTAACAGCAGGAACAAAAGCGTGACAACACCACTCATATCCCTCAGCTCTTCTGCCTGGCGAGACAAGAATAAAGCACTCGCTATTTCTTTTGTATACACGTGCCGCTGGGGAAGGACGTCCCACCTGATAGGACCTACCCCCCTGCCAGCTTGAGCATTCATCATCCAAGCCTTATTTCCTACCTGAACACGCTGGAAGCAATACGGAGAACAAAAGTGTTTCTTTGAGCTGTTCAGTATCAGGTGGAGAAATTTATTATACACATGAAGCATCCTAAAAAGCTTCTTCCCGCTTCCCTCCTCTTTCCTTAATATATCACAATGCTGCTTATGCCCTCTCGTGGCAGAAACCACACATTAATACTAGCTGGGGTGGGGGGGAGGCGGAGGGTGGAGGTGCAGAGACAAGCTGTGGAGTCCCACAGCGCTCCTTTCCCTCCCACTGGACCTTTCATTTCCCTGGCTGGTGTTTCTCACTTGCACTGGAGGAGGTGAGGAGAGCGTGCGGCTGCTCTGCTGTCCCAGCCACGGGAGCTCCATCGCACTGACTGGGATGCTCTTTCATCAGGAGACAGCTACAGAGAACATTTTGCTGCTATTGCAGCAGTTTGGCTTATAATCAGAGCACTGCTTAATTTACACATGTATTTTGATTCCAAATCGTTTTCCTGTAGGGTTTTTTGTGGGTTGTTTTTTTGTTTTGGTTTGGTTTTTTTAAGGCTGTCATTAAAATAATATGGGAAGGGAGAAAGCAGGGCCCACAGTAATAGCTAAAACAACCCACTGGATATATTGAACTGATGAAGACTGAATTTAAAATGTTGCTGAATAAAATAAACATGAGTGAGTTTGATATTCAAAAGGTGCCTAGAGGACATTAGTGCCATATGTTCTAAATGAGATTTTATTTTATTACATAGTTAATGAGCTTACTGGCAAGACCTGAGCTTTTTGTTCGCTATGAGAATGGCAAAAGGCTAGGAAAGCACACGCTGTGCCACGCTGGTCAACCACCAACTCACCTGGGAAAACCACATACCTGTCCCCCACTGCCAAGGTGATACTGAGACTACGCCTTATACTTGTAAGTCCATACTTTCTTTACACGTAAACTTGTACTCACCTGACTAAAGGGCTTTGTGTATTTGTAAGCCTTTGGGTTAAACAAGGCTTACCTGAAGGCACCTCTCATGGATATGCTTTCAAGTATACAGCTTCATTGTACATGCAATCTTTTAATGAAAGAATGGGGAACATAGAGGCTATTCACAGTTGCATCTAAAGTCATTCTTGGGGGATAAAAAACTAGCAAAAAAGCCCTAAACAAGAAGCAACGCCTCCTCCAAAGGAGTAAAAAAATGGCATCAATCTTCTACAGAAAAATTTAAATTTATTTTTGCTGGGATTTTTTTTTCTAATTTTCTTCCTTTCAATCTCCCCTCATTTTTCACTTTCTCCTCCATTTTACTCAGCAGGAGAAGAAAATGAGAGAAAATATCTTTGACTGGGGGTGAAGGTAAAAACCAGCCAAAATGAAATACTTTCAAAGATGGTTTGCTTAAAAAAGTTTATAAAACTTTGACCAACAATATTACACAGAGCAGCGAGAAATTCAGTATCTGATTCCTTGAGAACAAATGGGATAATACGGTGCAAGAACAGGACTAGGGAAGGATGGATTCTTACAAGTACTGTTTACACATGGTGAAGAGACACTCTCCCTACATTGCAATCTCTCCATCAGCTAAACAGAGTGGATTATGTTTTGAAGACATGGCCTGTTTTAGGGAACAGTGTGCCCTCAATGGCCTTTGGAAGTGGGCATTTACAATGTTTTTTTTATTGTTCTTGAGAAGGTTTTCCTCAGGTGAAATTCATGTAGGCTTGCAGATATCAACTCCTCTTGCCCTTCCAAGGTTCACTGCGAGCTGTATTTCAGAGGCACTGAAATAAATAAATAAATGCACTGCTCCCGCATGCATTCTCTCTAGTAAAACCACACAGATTTGGGATATTGATCGGGACATTTAAACAAACAAACAAACAAACAAATGAAAGAAACTACCCTTAAGACTTCACTGAGCTCTAAACCAGGCTCTGTAGCTGAACATTTTAAAAGCACACAGCAGTGTAAATTCCACTCTTTTTACGGTCAAACTCCCCTCATCTCCACAGGGAACAGAGCTGAGTCAAGACAACAAAATTGTTCTACTCCACCCTACTTGTGGGTCTGGAAAAACGAGGCTTAGGACTCTTAAGAGACACAGAGAGAGACAAATAGGAGGGAGGGAAGGACACTAAGGTGAGCCAGCAGCAAAAAAGTCACAACAGAACACATACAAAGAAATAAGCCTTCATCTGTTCTGAAACAAAACATGCAACATTATCTATTTTTATTAACATCTGCATCCACTTACCCCTTCTTTAAATGAGTCACGTAGGCACTCTGTAGAGCTGCTTCCAGAAAGTAGGAAAGTTCAAACTCAGAGTAAGTCACGTTGCTGCCCTTGATACTCCTTGAATGTGTGTTGTTTAAGGTCTGTAAGGGGAGGAAAGAAATATCTGGGATTACAGACAACTGTTTGAACTAGCCAGTTCCTCATGAGCCAGAGACATCTCCAATAATAAAATGTTAGCTTCTGCCACCAGATTCCTCCTCAGACTACTTGAAAACTTACCTTCATTAGCCATTCAAAAACCTTTGAAAGTCAACTTTAAAATAAACTATACAGTGACTTCCATGAAATATTCCGCATGCAGTATGAGTTTTGAAACACCATCCCTTATTAGTTTCCAACCTTTATTAAAGTAAGTAGAAAGCTACACATTAATACCAGAAGTACTACTCCAACCACACAGATCCAGCATCTTGCACAGAAATATTAATGCAATGTTTGATTAGGTATGTCTAGCTTAACATAACATAAATATTTGTTAAGAGTTAGTAAGGTATCAGGAGTCCTGATGGAAGAATCTTAGCCTTTCCTCCCTTTCTCCTATGAAACCCTTCTTGCTTTTGCTTCCTTCCTGGTACAAATAGCTTTCATTACTGAAAGTTGCCCTGTGTGGACTCTACAAAGCAGGGTTTTACATCCAGGACTGGAGAAGGCCTATGGTCTTTCAGTTCATCTATCAGTAATCTTGCATCCCTGTCTGTCCAGAAGATGAATGAATTACAGTTCAAACTCTTTCCAAAAACACAAGCTGTCACTAAAAACACTTATAGTGCCCAGTACTGGCAGGAACTTGTCCTTCCACAAGGGAAGGACAGTACTTAATTTTAAATAAAAAAGCCATTCAGCTCTTTCCTACAAACAGACCAGACACCTTGTTAGTTGGCTTTCTTAATGAATTTTTATATATGCACTAAGCTCATTTTTTCTTGTTTTAATGCAATTAAAAACAAAACCTGGAACAGATACATACCTTTTCTGCTGAGAAGAGTAGAAATACCTGGTCTGAAGGTCAAAGACCATTAAGTTACAGAAGAACAGGTAACATGCACTGCCATCAGTGCTGCTGGTGTTAAGCATAACATGTGGCAAAGGAAGGGCATGGAAGCGCATTGTGTGCACTGTTAAACTCAGCTAGGCAAAGTTACAGAGATAGAGACTGCTAAGCATGGGCCCAGCAAATAAGTGGCACATATCACAGCTCAGCGGAGGACTCACAGTACTCATCTTACGCAGCATCCTAGCCAACCACCGACTAAGCAGTTACTTGCTACTAATGATCTAGGTTCCTCCAGTTTCACTTGGAGAAGGTGAAGCACTGGCAGTTAAACTGCTATGGCTGACCCAAAAAGGTTACTTTCGGCTCGTTAGGGATCTCAGTATCCACTACTGTGTATCATTTACATAGCAGATATGTAAAATGTCTTGGGTTCCTTCATGCTGGCCCTTGCTATGCAAAGTTTGTAGTCCCTCTTCAGTAAGAGGTAAACTTGAGATACAACCTGAGCATATCTGAGGTATTCAGTGCTTTACCACATGCAAAACTGGTTTCCAGACCTCATTCTCAGAGGAAACAGACAGAAACCAGATAAACTGCTGTTTTGCAACTGCTTATACCGAGACACCTCACTCCTTCCAACCTGTTCTCATACTCCTTCATTGTCTATGATCACTTGGCATTTCCCCATCATTTTGGCTGTCAAAACCCTGGAAATTCCACCCAGGCCACCAAGTAACGCCCTGAGCACATTTCGTCTTACCTTTTCGAGCTCCTGCAAGTACACCTGGGCAACGACACATGCTGTCTCAAAACAAGCCATGACTTCTTCCTCCCTTTCACACATTCGAGCACGTGAAGCAATTGAGTTGGTTGAGCGCTCCAGTGACAGACCTGCAAAATGGCAACACCTTCTTTAACTGGAGCCCAGCAATAACAGTATGGCCGTGTTATTCCTTCATTTACCAGCTGACAGGAAAGTTTTTCCATAGGTGGGTTTCCCCCTTGTTTTAATGACTTTCAGGAAAAGACCCCCAGGAAAATATAATTCCTACACATGCAAGGCATTTTTGTCATGCTGCTCTAACACACAGTGCCACTGCACACTTCTATAGTGCCTTTCAAACACTTTATGAAGAAAGGACATACAAACCCTCTGGTAAGGATGAGCAAGCAGAGAAATTAAGGCCTGTATTTCCAAAGATGGCTATAGATTTTGGGTGCTTCTACACCAGTGCTGTTTCAGAAACACCCTGGCACTGGATTTGAGAATTTCTAAGCTTTCACTATTGCAAGTGAAGCTTTCAATAAGCAGCAGTTTTGAGGGGAAAAAAAACTGGAAAATTATACCAAAGTCAGAAAATCTGAGGTCTCTCTTGGAAAATCTGAGCACATGCAAATTGCACATGGACACACAGCAAGCTCTTGGCAAGGCACAAGAGACTCTTAACCACAAGATCACCCTCTTCTCCAAAGAAAGGAAAAAACGCTGGGTTTCGTACTACTAAAATTCTTTCTTGCATCATCCAACCCCACTTACAAAGAAAGAGCATGTTAATTGAAGACCCACAGCTATTGTCCCTACATGAAAATCTTTCATTATCAGATCCTTGTCTGGCATCACACTATGACGTCCTTTATAATCTCAAAATCTATTTGGAGAGGCTACATATCCACATACGGATTTTACTCTGATCAGTGTAGGTTCTTATGCCACACTGGATCTCTACAATACACCACTGCTTGGAAACTCAGGTCTTCTACACCGAACACAACTGCACTGATGCCCAGTAGCCCAAAAGAGGTTGTAAAAAGTTCAGTACATGCTTCCCAATAAATTTTATATATAACAACACTCCCTAACACCAATGAAAAACGTGTAAGATGTAACACAAAATCCTAGTGTTCCTGACACAGATCCACAGAGGTGACAAAAGATGAAAAAGTTCAGCTGTCTGGACAGCCTTTCCAAGGAAGCTATTTAGACTGCTGCAGCATATGGCAAAGGATTCTGCTCTACATGAGGAGCCACTGCACGTACCAGGAGCCATGCTCTCCTGGGACCCTGCAATCCCAGGAGGTGCAGCACCTCAGCACAGCTCATTTCAGGAGTCTGACAACAAACCACTGTGAGGTGGCAATGGGGAGCCAGGTTTCCCCATTATGAATGATGCAGTACAAGCACTCATGTTGCAGGAGCCTGAGGTTCCTAGGCAGTCTTAGCTTTGCTTACTTCTCATGTTCAATGTTTCCGTTTTGTCCCCTTGGTTACTCTGCTAGCAGTTTCCCTGTCTCACGTCTTACATTTGAGCGAGACATGAGCAGCTACTTCAGTGGGTTGAGAAGAGAAGATGCCCCACTGGTGCAAGCTCGGGAGGCGGCTCCCCACTCCTTCTGCCCTCTCCCAAGTCAGAAGTGCACGGCATGTTCCCTCAAGGACCTATATTTTGGAGGAACACACGTTAGTACCTTTCACCTTTGAAAATCCTGACCCGAGTAGAGCAGGGGGAGTGCATTTACTTCAAACTGACAGTGTGTGTGGGACAGGGACAATGATCATTTTGCTGCTTTAACTAATGCCCATTCTGTGTTCTCTCCTTTCTACTGACATACACCTTGTACAGCATCCAACATGTAACAGATTTTGCCTTCTAGTCCATCTATGAAGTCTCTGGCTTTATATCACGGGTTGTTTTCCTATTATTTCAAAGCTTCTATTTCCTAACCCTGTTGCTATGTAATGAAGGGGAAAAGAGGATGTTAACTCTCTATACAGAAAAAGAAACCATCCAGTGCTGAAGCTAGAACAATCAGCCTACAAACATTCTTCTTAGATCTGTCTCAGTTTTATCTGCCTCTGAATTTCTAGTCATTCCTGTTAATTGAAAACGAATTTTAAGAAGTGTTGCATTTCAGAGTCGCCATCCCCTTAAGTGCAAAGTGGGGCTGAGGACCCTGAAAGAAATCCAGTACAATCCACTCACTGACATTCATACACATGCAGCATTTAATCAAACTGCAAGAGCCATCCTAGCACAGTCTGTACGGGGGTGGTTATCGTGGGAGATGTCACACAGAGAGAACAGGCTGATAAAAAGCCATTTACATACATGCTACAGCCCACTGCAAGGAGCTACTATCTCTAAGCTCTGATGTGGGGGAGGAAAGCAAGCAGCCTTTGCCAGCACCAAGTACTGACAACAAACATGCCCATCCATGCGGTCAGAAAAACAGAGCTGGAGTTGATCAGAGACAGGGGAATGAACATCTCCAAAAGGTTTCTTGCCACAGTAGGTACAGAGCAATATACAGTGTATTAAAACAAATACTATGCTACAGTGCACACATTTGTCTACTTGTAAAGGGCAAGAAGGAAAAGTGACCCACATGACATGACATTAGTCATGATTCTTTCTGCTAATACCATACACACTGACCTGACATCATCAGAGTATAAAATCTTCTACAGAATCCAAACAGGGCTATTCTTCCCTACCACACAGAAATGCAATGAAAAGAAAAATTAGAGCAGACTGCAAATCCAGTAGACAAAGTGAAGAACAGAAGAAAAACAACAAAAGTTTCCTACTCTTGCAGCCACCAATTCAGTTCTCACAGTGCAAACTCCCAACAATTACAGATTTGTTCAAGGTGCAGTTGGACAAGACTGTTTACAAGCCCTTCAGTTCTGAGAGCGCAAGTTCCACTAACTCTTCTCCATCCCCCAGTTATCAGCACAGAAAAAACTGCAGCACAACACACATTTTAAATTCAACTCAGTTCCCAGAAAGTGGCCGAAAGCCACGAATGTGCATGCTACTTCCACACTGGATTTAACAAGAAAAGTGTAGCCCTTGCTAAGACAGAATTAGCTTCCGAGTAAAGCATAAAGCCATAGGCTTTTTTGGGAGCTGGTTAAGGTAAAGGGACTTGGGTATTTTTCACAACCAGTTATGGTAAGACAACACCAACTTATAACTTATCTATGCTAAGATTTTTCTCATATGAATCAGGTGCCCAAATTTAAATATATATACACATATATACCATAAGAATGTTTTACATAGTGAAGATACAGATTTCTAATACAGTATGGCCCAAGCTCAAGATTTAAAGAGGGACATGCTTCCAGATTATCCTTTTTAAAAGAACAAACTCTTTCTACCCACTTCAGAGGCAGTAACCTTCTATGTATAGAAACACTGCTTTTCTTTCCTGCGTAAAGATAAGGCTTCCATTCACCTCCCCCAGTTCTCCCAAAGATTAATCTCTGGCTCTTGATCTCTCTATAATCTTTGCCCCTTCTTCGCCCCTTCTTCTCCCCTTCTAAAGCTAATCTGCATTTATGTCAGGAAAAAAACAAACCCATAAGGTTTGTAAGAGGTGTCACTGAAGTAATTTCTTTCTAGAGCTGAAATGCACTGCTCTCATTTATGGAAACCTGAAAGGGGAGATTTTATGAAGGCTTATTTCCACTTTCATCTCACTGAGTCCTTGCCAAGGCAAGACAATCTATCATGTAGCTCCACTGCTCTGAGGTGATGTTATTACCAGAACTGGAACGTACGTGCGCACATGGACATGCAGTATCAGATTCTCAGCAACATAAATGAGATGAAAATTCATGCTGGAAGCGATCCCAGGAGGTTCCTGGTCCAACTTTCTGCTCAAAGCAGGGCCAGCTCAGGGCGTTACCCAGCCTGGTCTTGATAGCCTCAGCGCACAGATGGGAGACTGCACAACCACTAGGGAGAAGAGGAGACTAAGGTGGCTTTCACCTTTTCCTCCAGTTCATAAACTAGTTCACCAAATAGCAGCAGTCGTCCTTCTGAGTAGGAGGAATACACCAATCCACTGACAGGTTCTTTTCATTTTCCTTTTTACACAGGCTGCCGGCCTCCTGTACTCAGATGAATTTACACAACTGGGGAATGGTGGGTAGATAGGTACAAGAACTCAGGGTCAGCAGCAGCACACTACTTTCACCAACAGGGTTAGCCTGCAGCTGCTAAAACCCATAGCCCAGGAGCATCAGAGCTCCCTGGCAATCTCAGGAAGGAATCAAAGAAACACAACAGCACACAGAGCATGAAGCCTACCTCTTGTGTTGTGTCCTGGTGCTACACTCATGTTGATCACAGCTTGAGAAAAAGACAGCCTAGGGTGGAACTTAAGCCCTGCCAACAGCACCAGCCCCAGTCTGCAGAGCAAGATTACAGCACCTATGCTCCTGTGCCACACAGGCAGGTCATCCCGGCCAGAAGCCAGCGTGCTGCTAAGCTAAGTGCATGCAATGGTTTTACTGTAGCTACAGGAAGATAAGTAATTTGTCTTGAGGTAAGACAGGTTATGAATGTATCGCTCGGCAACTGCTGCAAGGAAACTGGTTGTGTGCACGTTCTCACTCCATGGGAAGTGCCAGGTCATTGCGGATAGCTGTCCCCAAGAGGAGGGTGCACTTCATTTCTAGCATGGGGCCTTCAGCCTAATTCTGAAGTGTGGCTCTAGAAAATCAGTTAGCATTGAAACAAGACTATTTTTAAGACCAGCTCTTCAAACGTATACACATACACACTGACTAACCCAAAGTTCAGCAGAATACTAAACACTTTTCAAAGACAAAATTCAAAAGCACAACCAAACCATTTTAGAGATGGTATGACGACCAGCCTGCCCTGCTGGCTAAGGTTTGAACTTAAGCGCACAGCCCTCAATCAACCTATTACATTACAGTGTCTTGAAAAGCAAATTAGCCTGAACCTGAACTAGCCAAAGCAGCAGTCGGGATTAGGTTGACATAGGCAAGACCCAACACTATGCATTATTTCTGCCACAATTCACAGCAGTTTAAATAATTCACATCATGGGTCTTGACACTCATCTCCCCAGCAATTAAGCTATGATTTTTCAGCAGGGTTTATTTGCAATGCAAATAGAAGAAGAGAGGGAAGAAAGGCCTAGAAGCCCTTGGTTTTGACACATTCATTCATACTGCACATCATGAAAGGTAGGGAGGAGGAGAGAAGTTTTGTTTTGCAAGCAAGCCACACAAACTTCTGTCACCATTGCTTCCTATTAGACAGGGTTATTGCTACACAACAGCCCAGTATATTCACAGCAATCCATTATAATCTTGGGGTATTTTTAATGTAAAAGTCTCAAAGGTGGAAAGGCAGAAAATTCCAGTAACCCTAAATAAAATTATCTGAAAACCTTTTTGCCCACAAGCAGGGAAAGAAGTCTGAAAACTTAAGTAACCTTTGCAAGGCTGCTTAGTTGCACGAAAGCAGAGCTCAAGACCCCTACTCCCAGCCTTCCCACTAGATTCAATAAACCAATGCTAACAATGTTACTCCAATTATTTTGAAATTAAGAACTCTATCTGGTTAGACCTGTAATTACAGCCAAAGCTGACTGTTAAAACTAGGACAGCTTTTTGATTGAGTGGCTGTGAAGCCAGAAGGTGTCAAGCACTCCCCTGAGATGCAACCTCAGTCACCTACCCCTGATCAATGCCATGTAGGCTCTGCACCATACTGCATATCTTACTGCATAGCAGAAATCAGCAACCTTAATCCAAAGATGCTCATTTTCCTGAGCATATCAAGACCTGCTGCCTATCAGCTGGCTGCTTTTAAGCTTCATGGCAGATCTTTGAACCTTAGCTTTAACACGTAACACAGTGGTCTCCAAACTTTTTTGATCATTTTTACCCCATAAGTAACAACAACAACAACAAAATTATTGAGCATGCACACCCAACATATGTATATGGTTATAGACACACACTGCTTCACAATGTATTTATTACATATTTATCCATTTATTTTTTCAAAAATACCTGCTAGGTAGCACGCTACTGACAGCCACCTGTCATCACAGAAAAGGTCAGCAAATTCAGAACACCTGACTTTTTGTAAAAGCAAAAAGGCATAACTCATCTTTAAGTTTGACAACTTTTTTAAGCACTTTGCCACGAGACAACCAGTGAGCTTTGGTGTGGTACAAAAGATTTTCATGGTCACTTCCCATCTCATTACAACGTATTGTAAAGATTCTATTTAAGTGTCTTGTGTTTATAAAGTTAACCCCATTGATGACATCCTATAGCACTTTGTGCACTTCTGGGTCCCACTTTGCTGCTAAGTAGTTCTTAATGTATTTCATTATTGAACCAGAATATAGCGAACTCCTTAAGCTGAGACATATTAGAAACATTTGTACTTTCATACAACTGTATAGCAAACCTCCCACACTGCATAATCTGTTCTAATACTTGCTTCTTCAAGTCTTTGAAAATGTTGTCTACGTGTCTTCCAAAGGAATGCATTTTAGTTTGTTGCCATATTGTCTGCTGTGTATTATTTCAGCCATTTTGCTGTGGAAGGAAGGACAAGTGTTTCCCAAATACTATGTGGTTTTTCATCTTTTGCTCTCACGTAAGAAACCTCAAAAGAGGCTTCTAAAAATTTATCATTAAGTTTAATGAAATTTTTTACAAGTACTAAATTGAGTATCAGTGGACTTTAAACATCGCTGATCTGGTTAGACTGTCATTGCTTTTACCTTGTAATGGGGCTGATGAAGAGCTCATGCTAGGAGTAGTGTCAGCTCTGCCATTTTCTTACTGTTCACTTGTGCTTGTGTTATTGGTATTACCTGCAATCTGCAGTTTCTTTGATGGAATCTTTAAGCTACTTCTCTATTTCATGAAGGTTAGTTTAGTTAAAACTGGATAATATAATACATAGATCCACTTAACCAGGCACACATGAACACACTGGAAGCAAACGAACAAGTGAGGGTGCCCCTGCGAGCCTCTCCGCACTGTGGAACACTCACTCTTCCACAAGATACTTCGTGGGCTGTACATGACATGGGACCTTCTGACATACAGACTGAGTGAGGGCACCACTGTCAATCCAATATATTAGTAAAGCTTAACTTGAATGATTTTTTTTTTCCCCCAGAAAAAATAAATATAAATAGAAGTTCCAATATTTTTCTTCTGCACCCCAGTGGATCACCTTGTACACCCCCTGGGACACATGCACCCCACTTTGGGGACCACTGCTAGAACGTATTAATTGTCCTGGTACAAGAGGCCACCTACATTCCATGACATATCTGATAGCAGTTAAGGAGATACCTCTGCTGGAGCGATGCTCTGGGGCACAGCAAACACGGGGGAGAACAGCAATCTCTTACAACCCCTCATCTAAAGGACTTCGTCAACACAATCCACGTCCATAAATTTTCATGGCATGCTGCAAGAATTACATTTTTCCCTGGTCTAAATACAACAGGCAGAAGCAGAAGAGAAAAAATGAAAAGTGGATGGGGCACAAGGCAGAGGGATGGTGCTGATGACTAAGTATTGGGATTTACTCAGCTTGAGCTAATCTGCATCACTGCCAGGCACCATCAACAGTGAGACAGTGCTCTTCTAGCTGCAGTCACAGTCACTGAACCAGATTACTCCACCTTCATGTGTACTTTGGGAGCAGGGAGGAGGAGAGGGGAGGGTAATTCAGATTTTACTATGCTGATTTGTATCAAGCACTCAAGCCAATTCTACTTAAAATTTTTTAGAACAGACATAGCCTGTGAGGATTAACAGGCTTGTTCCCTCACCACTTAAAAGATGGTCAAAGACATCCAGAGCTTACTCCAAGGTAAACCAGCACATGGAAATCTTCCCATAGCCACTGGACACATTATGCTACACAACACAGCCCCAGCCCAGAGACAGCATCATAGCCATCTAAAAGCTACCTCTTAGGCCATCTGAGAGTACATTTGTATTTTCCTTTTAGTGAAAATAAGTGTAGCATGTTGTCTCATGTTACCACACAAACATTGTGTGTTCCTTGTTCTGTTTCCTCAGAAAAGCATGTGAAACTATTCTTGTATCTCCTGATGCTGCTGACCCCACAGCTTTAGAGAACTAAATCAAAGTGCAGGAGGTGGAGAAGGTTTTGTCTGTGTGTGTGTGTGTGTGCAACCAGCACCTGAAATTGTGTGCAGAGAAGGGAATAGAAGACTAACAAAACTTTACCATCACAGAAACCAAACCACATTAACAAAAGGAACAAGACATTATTTTCTTTTTCCACTTTCCAAGGTTCAGTTATTTCCATTTAGTAGCCTGCAGCTAACTCTCCTCAGAAGTCTGAAATCACAGCCATGCTGCATTTGCGCATAGCAGATAGTGCTAAACAAACTACTTCTAAAATCCAAACAGGAAAAAAGTAAACTAACCTATCCAACAGCAGAGAAGAGCTCATGGAGCGCAGAAGCAAAACCTGCTTCCCCAGCTGCCACCGGCAGCCTAAGTGCACGAAGAATGCCAAGGCTAGGCCTTGCAACTCTTTCACATCCAAGCAGGAAAGCAGCGGCACCGAGGCACACAATTCACCAACACGAACAGCTTTGAAGTCATCGCTGTCACAACATAAGAGCAACTCCAAATTCTTAAATTTCTATTCTGAAAACCCAAATAAGACATACTAACACTAGGCCCTTTTATCAAGACATCAGCATCTACAAATGGGGCTTTTGCCTATCAGGCAGCTACTCTGATGCCAACATGAATAAACAGCATGCTTCCTGTCTAGCTGGCAGAATTGTGAGCACTAGCACTTTGAAGTGTATATCAGGTATAGAACAAAGTCTCTGTCTCTCTCTGATGTGGATTAACGTTTAAAAGATGCAGTTTTTGTCAAGCAAAAGTGAAAACAAGTTCTGCCAACAAAATGCCTTACCCTCAGTTACTCAGTTTTTAATGTCATACTGCATCATACATCCTTGTGGCTGGGACTCAATTTTCCTAATGGTCAGGCAAGAAAACTAGTTTTATTATTTAGGCTGTGTTTAAAGGAACCCATCTCCTCACAGATCTCTATGCTCAGAGATATGAATCTCACTCATTTTTAGTCATCAGAGGAGGATTCCAACATAAAGGAATTTGTGTCCTGCCCCTGACAAACCCTCTTTTTTTTAAAAAAAAAAAGGAAAAAAAAAGAAAAAAACAAACAGATTTTTTCTTCCATTGCAGTTCTACTTAGTCACAGCAGCAGCTGAAAATACTGGCGCGAGTAACCTCACTGAGTAACTGCCAGTAGAAGAAATGGCAGTTAAGGAATAGGAGGAGACTACTGCAAGCCAGTATATCATCTCAAAAGCAACACCTAGGTTAACACAGCTGCATACTGCCAAGCGTCAATCATCCTCATGAAGCCCATTACCACCCAAGAGCAATATATTTGTACGAAAGAAGTGAAAGCAAAGTTTTAGATAATTTTTCCCACAACTTTCACCCAAACCTATGCTTTCCTCTTCTTAACTTTGTGCCCAGTATAATTCTGGCTCATCACAATCAACAAAACTTTCCTAAAGACTACGAGGAACGCTGGTGTTGTCTTTAGGAAAGTCTTAGCTGCTCTCCTGAATACTACAAGCACCTCAGCCAGCATCGTTTCCAAGGTGGGCAGGTTCCAGACCGTGGTGAATTGGAGTCCCAGCGAAGTCAGCACACTTTAAAGTAACAACTCTCCTGGTCTAAATAGGATGATTAAGGTAGAGAAGATGTAGACTCTTAAGTAAAAGCCTACAGTAAGCATGCCATGATGTCAACAGTGCCTAAACGACATAATAATTGACATAGAAACTAATGGGGAGAGGTAGGGAGAGAATTTGGGCTCTTCAGATTTTCCCTGCCCCTTACAATCCACTGCCCATTTCTGCTAAATGGGTACATTATAGCACGTTGCCCCCATGTCAGTCAGTAGTAGCAATGCAGGCAGGATGAAAACCTAGCTTTTTTTTTTTTTTTTTTTTGGGGGGGGGGGTCAGTTGTGCTGGAAGGAGGGGAGGAAGAGCTGGGTTCCCTCTGTTTTTTACCACTAGCATATCTGGATATTTTCCTTGTAGTCATGTGGCTACTGAACAATAATACAGAAATGGATCATCTTTTCTTGACATGTGCAATTACAACATGCTTTTACTTTCCCCCATTAGTGCCCAGAGAGGACATAAAGAAAATTAATTATTTGAACATGGAAAAAATGCCATCAACCTTCCATTAATCCATTTCCTACACTTGTCTCAATTGACAGGTACATCCTTACATAGTAAGATTTCCCCACACTACCTCTTTTTAGGTATTACAGCAAAGTTTGTCTTAGAGAACTTCAAGAACTCTTAAAAATCAGACTGTGGAAAAGATCCCAAGCACAAGAGTATGCATTACCACACGGAAAATTTTTTGGCATCCAAGAGGCAGAATAGTATTCCAAACGCTCGTCTGGAAAAAGGAGAACGGACCTTGCAAAATGTTATGCCCTCTGAAATGAGGAGCAGGTTCAGACAGTGCACATATAGCCTGTTAACAGGTTTGTAAAACATGACCTGAATTAAAAATGCTTCCTGCAAAAAGACGTTAGAAGTATAAATTCAATTTCAAAACAAGATTATGAAATAAATTATGACTCTGCAAAACTACATAATGTTTCCAAACTCAGTTTATCTGTACTTGAAATTGTTCAAACTACTGGCACTCAAAATCATTCCACACAGTCTGTATTCCAGTACACTCAATAGTTTTGGTATTGCCACCTCATTCATCAAACTAAGTGGACAAAAATCTCATCCCAGAGAAGCTAACTGGAAATTCTGTTTTCAGAAGAACTCTATTTAAAAGTAAGGCTGCTTAAGTTAAGCTTGTAATACACAATAACCCATTAACTTTTTGAATGGAATATATCCTTGCACTATGGGATCCGTAGCATTTAGTAAAAAAAATTGAACTGGAGAAGTTACTAGCTTAGGATCTGAAATAAAAGTTTGATGAAGTACTGAAATAAGTCTTTAAAATAGAGGTGCTCTCTTCCAGGGAGGAAAAAACCAAGAAAAAACCCAACGTTTCTTTCTCCCTTTCAGTTCTCTCCACTAATTTAGTTCAATGATTAGCTTTTCAAAGCTGATGAACCAACAAAGCTTTGGCTAAATAAAACCAAATAGGAAAGCTTATTTTTCCCATTTTAATCTACAAATTTTTAAAAAATGCACACATAACAAGAAATTTACCAATTTTAACACTTATCAGAAACACTGAGTTAAAACATTGTCTGTAGCAAGTGAAATTCATTTGTTTAACTGAAAAGATTTTCTTAATCAAACTCTTTAAAGAGAGGAGGAAAAAGTAGATTTATCAGAACTTAACTTTGCAATAAAGCTATCTTTAACTGCACATTTTATTCTAATTTCCAAACAAATGCAGCTGAATACAAATCTCACCCAGGAAATTAATCATCCTGTAGAAAACCATATTAGAAAATGAATGACACACAAGCAAATGTCAAAATTAAAGACACCAATGAAGTGTATGAACAAGTGGGTGATATATCCTCTGATTAGCTAGAATGAACAATGTTAATACCAGACTTACGTTTACTGAATGCAAACCTACATGTTTTTAATAGTTCTGCAAACCAACAAAATAAGAAATTAATTAAGCGGCACAAGTACAAAGGAAGTTTAAAATAGATTATTCAAATTTCAAGGCTTCAGTTGGTCAATTTAAAATCATGATTAAAACCAAGCAGGTAGTTTTCAAACTAGCTGAGTAAAAGGTCTGTTCTTCTGTTTATTATCTCTGTGTTATATCACCATTTTCCTTTCAGGACACCACCATAACCTCCAGCCAACCACTTCCAGTATTACTAACCCAAGACAAAGATTTCACTTGGGGAGAAAGCATAACAATATACTTCCAAGCAATACTGACTTCATTATCATTGAAGTTTTAAAAGATAAAACCATAAGAGAAAAAGGAAAACACGTAAGATCAGCAGTTTGTCCTAAAAATGAACAAACAAAAAACCCTAAAAACCCACTAAGAGCTGGACAGAACCCAGAACCCTGGATGCAGGCTCCAGGCTGTTTAGAATTATCAAGCTCAGGAAAAACCTTCACATGGTGGATTCAGGGTTTTGCTTTCAGCAATAGCATTCACAGCTCTTAGGAGGGCTCTCTGCGGCTCAATCCAGCAGAGTTTCTCATAATCTTACGGTTTTTCAGAAGTGTCACACGACAGATCTTAAACATCTTCAGATGACTTAAATGGGTTCAAGAACAAAATAAAGATTGCTCTGAGCCACTGAACTAACAAAGTCTCATTTCCTTGTACGTGTGACTTGTGGTTGGACTTGTTACAAAAAACCACAGACTATGATCAAGGCTTCTTATAGACAGAGTATCACCTTGTTCTCTTCCACATGGATTTTTTTAAGGTCCGTAAGAGGCTGTATTGTACAATACCATGCACTTCATCCATGTCAGATGCCATTTGAAGAGGTGATGATTCACCCCAGAACTGCCAACTTCTGACTGTGCAGAGAGCTCAGACTGGAACTGCACAAATTAAATCCACCCCGAGCTGAAAATCGCCAATACCACCACAAAAATTACTGCAGGATGGACTGGAAGAAAAGGAGAAAAAGAGGCAATGGGACTGTTAAACCTTTAACTGACTAGAAAACCAGCTAGATACCATTTGCAATCTTATGTCATCACTGCACAAATTTAGATAGCTACCTATCTTGAGGCTACCCCCCTCCAGGTGGAAGTCCAGTGCCTGGCCTGACAGATGGTCTGATGGACACAGAGAGCTCCTCCGCACGGGGCTGACTCACCTTGCAGCAGCTCTGGTGCCACACATCCTGATCACAAGCCAAAGACCCTCTCAGTCATTACAAAGAGAGAACCCACACGCCACATCAGCCCCGCCTGAGCCTTCATCACTCAGGCTGGCAACAGTCTCCTTCAGTTAACACAGCTCTCAGCATGCTCTCACGCAGCACAGCAAGAAAGGCTGTGCAACAACCATTGCAACAACACAGCACCCTTTCTACAAACCTGGAATTTAGGTATGCTGAAGTCCTGGCTAGAGCTATACTTTGCTTTGTAAAGGGTTAAGTAGTGACCCACCCTACTACTAGGAAGATTTATCCCCTGGGAGCAGAGAGAGATCTGTGCAGGGTTTCCGCAGCAAGCACAGCCAGAGGGAAACCAATGGGCTCTGGCAGTTACACGTGCTGTTCTGAAGTCTTTTTTGCTTGCTGGTTTCGAATGGACAACACCAGGTAATGAAGCCACAACATGTCCCAAGTGAATTAGAAACAAATGAGAGCATGTTTGCTTACTCAATACTGTTTTATGCAACAGACAGAACTGCTTGCATCAGAGATTACCTGCAGTACAGTGAACTGAGCAGAGGTTTTAAGGAGGAATTAACTTCATGGAGGATGGGGAGAAAGGAGACAAGTACAGACCAACCACCTATTAACTAACCATAGAGGTTAAAATTAGTCATCATGAAAAATCAAACTGTTGTCAGAACTCCACTCAGAGTGCCCACAGAACTCCTCCTCTCCTCACAGTGCAGGGATTTAGAAACAGGAGTAGCAGTCAGTTGAGAAACTGGAAGAGTCTTGCCCTCTCTGCCATTTCTCCTGTGACTTGTCAACTGCTCAAGTCCCCACGTCTATAAAGAACTTCAACGTTTACTGCTTGATACTGACCTTGGGTGGAAGTCTACTGAAAAAGGCAAGCAAGAAGCGTTTTCCCTGTTCAATTTCTGCAGTCCAATCACATGGGTGCAAATCCATATTGCTTCTTACCATAATATGAACCTACTACATGCTATGGACCTTCAGAGGAAGACCCCAGAGATTTAACTCAATGTCCAGCCTTCAGTGTTGTGGAGCTCAAAAGGTGCTCTAAAAAAAGCAAACTCAGTTTTGCTGGTTCACATTTTGTTTCTACCACTATGCAGCTCCTCCCAGTGTATCCCGTATCTTTCTCATTACATTTTTATTGTTTCCAACAGTAAAAGGATAAGTGTGAGTGCCTTTGATTTGACTTTTCTTTCCTCCATGACCTTTCCAGCATAATCCTGAGTGCTTGAGAACCTACACTGCCATTCTGCATATAGGCACAACCCAGCAGTACTAGCTACCCAAAACCAAGGTGGTTTCAGGTTCATACTAAGAAGTGATACAAGGTTCTGGTGTTTAACTAATGCTGGATGAACAGGGATATTCTATTAAACAACTGCTTTCTCCCATTACTGAAAATCTGAAAAAGAAATTAAGTGGGAAACTTAAGTTCTGCCCTGAAATAAAGACAAGACTGTGGCTTTTTTGGATTGTTGCCTAAATGATCCCTGCAAAAATTTTACTACCAGCGATGTTCAATAGTGTCTTTAAAGAAGGTTTCAGCTTGCATAAGCTAACAGTAGCTCAACCAAAGGCAATATGATATGGATCAATATGATACGAATTTCTGCAGAGATACCAAAAGAAAAAGGGGAATAAGAAAAATCTTTAGCATAAAGTATACACGAATTTTAAATAATTCAACTCCGTGCTGTTACTTGCCCTGCATAGGTAGCCTGAACAGACATGTTTAGAAATGAAAATTTAAATCCACACTGCTATTGCCATAGTTACCTGTACAAATTTCTAACATTTAAGGGCTTATTTCTCTAGGACAGGAAAGTCGAGCACATGGCATGGGGGTACGGTGATCCTAGCAGTGAGCGTCCTCTCCAAAGTCAGCTGGACAAGCTCCACTCTGCTGGATTTTTCTCTGTCAGAAACTTTGGTAGAATACTGAGTGGCTTACTATATCCTTGATATCTGAAAACAATCATCATGGAGGATAAAAACTGTGGAACAGTAATAGCACAGAGGTTGCTCTGCAATGGCAGGGGCTCCTTACAGTTTACACACAAACACAGGGGCAACACAGTATTTAGGGGCAACACAGTATTTATGTTCCGTGCTAAACCACATGGGAAAAAAAAAATTACGGCCTGATCCTCTGAGGCAAACATCTCCACCCCCAGTATCTTCATATGCAAGTGAGGTAGTCAGTACCATAGGAGATACCTTACAGAAGCAGTGTTATTCCATCAGTGTTCATGCATACCTTATCATTATATTC
Organism: Fulmarus glacialis; assembly: GCF_000690835.1. Taxonomy (NCBI): domain Eukaryota; kingdom Metazoa; phylum Chordata; class Aves; order Procellariiformes; family Procellariidae; genus Fulmarus; species Fulmarus glacialis. The sequence goes on from NW_009215845.1 coordinate 21,358, forward strand.
ACACCTCGCGAAGGGCCTTATCCAGTTTCCAGTGAGAACAGTGCATCTCCTTCAGACTCTGGAGTGCACCAATAGTTGCTCTCAAATACATTGCTATGAATTCACTGGCAGTTACTCATTCCTCTGTGCCATGCAAGTGTTACTGCAAGTTACAAGTAAATTAGTCCTGCTCCACAAAAGCTCCTTAATGAAGCAGATTCAACCAGTGCCACAGAAAACAAAAGCAAAGCAAGCAAAGCAGCACAAACAGGTTTTCAAAAAAGCAGAATGACTGTGTGAGATCATGAAACACCCAAATTATTATCAGTAATACTAGCAGCCCAGTCAAACAGTATTTTGGGTTGATTTGGTTTCACTCTTTTACATACCAGTTGAAGGTATCTGATCATCAGAGTTCTCATTCACCTAATTAGCTGGTGGACATGCTGAAAAGAGTAGAAAGCAGTAGATAGGTAGCAGTACTTGAGCAACATTTATAAAGGAACTGAAAGCAAATGAAGGAGAAGATTACTGATCTTTTTTTCCCCCCAAGTCAAAAACTGACTAGGGTCTTCCTTTCCCCCACTCAAAAAGGAAATGCAATTTCACCACCCGTAGAGGCAGTTTTAATAGGATCTCTCGAACAGTACAACGTCAGTAGAATTATAAGGGGGAGGAGAGATTCCTGTTTGTACATAAGGTCTGATACTGTGTGACATGCATTGCAAAAATGTACTACCTGCTTTGAAAGCACATATCCTGTTAGTCCAGAGTTTAAAACTTGGAAACATCATCCTTGCTTAATTCACAGAAATCATTAAAATTTACAAGTAGATGAACTCTTTCTAAGAGAAAGCCCCAATTCAGCTGATTGCTTGATTTAGATTTTCCCAAAATGGATACGCAAGCTCAAGCGCGTTGCTGACTTACAGCCAACAGTTACCACAAGATTCCCAATTTCAAGCTTTTCTTTACAAGCCAGCCAAGTTTAAAAACCATGGACTAAGACTCCATAATACCTTTACATTTAAACTACACAGACCATACCTAGTAGGATTTTCTAAAGCATACAACATTGCCCTAACTCTGCTCCAATCAAATCACTTGGAGAAATACCTTCAACTTCAACCTAAACACAGCATACTTCAAATATATATACATGGTCCTTTACCTTTAATAACAAAGGCTTCAGTTACCAAACGCAGCATGTACAGAGGTTCATCTTTTGTTGAGAGGTCATCAATTCCTGCTCTTGCATACATGCTGATGGCATCTCTGTAGGATCCCTCCACATAATGAAGCTTTCCTAGGATCAGCATAGCTTCTGTCATATACTTAGGCTGAAACAGAAGGGGAACAGGAAAAGAGTGTTTATACGGTAAAATACCAGACAGCAAGAATGAGGTACTTCAGAACAGATTATGCAGATTCAAAATGACACTGTCTCCCACGGCATTCTCCTA
>NW_009215846.1:0-40206 GCF_000690835.1 Fulmarus glacialis
CTGGTGCGGGGGCCGGGCCGGCGGCTGGCAGGGCAGCGGAGGGAGAGTCGACAGGGCCGAGAGGGCCGTGCCCCGGCCTGGCTGCAGGCCGCAGCAGGCCTCCCAGCGCCGGCGAGAAGCCATGAGGTGTGTCAGGAACTAGGGGGTGACCAGGAGCATCTGTGACCTCAACCTGGCGCTAATAAAGAAAGAAATTAGTTTCCCAGCTCACAAAACATTTGCTTTGCCCACAACAGATAAGGAGGCCCAAAGGCTCAAGCAGAGAGGATCTGGCCCTTCTTGTAGCTCAGTGAAGACCCAGGCTTTCCTGAAGTGTTTTTCATTTCACAGTACTGAGCTCGGGGTTGGAAGCTTTAATTTAAACTCTAAATCATGCAGAAGCTGATGAAAAGGTACTGAGGGAATAATCTTAAGTTAAGACTACAGGGTTTAACCCCAGATTTTTTACTTTGGTCTAATTATCAATTAGACACGGTCCCATTGACACTGCATTCTCCCTCATTTCACAAAGCTGACAGTGGTTGTACCCTTCGTGTGCAGAGTTAAGCTGCTTCTTGGCTCTTACAAGAGAAAACTGCAGGTTGCTCTAGTGTAAACCAGTTTTCCTTGCAAATACTACGGATTTATTGCCATCTATCTAAAGATATGACTAAAACTGGTGCGGACCAGCTCCTGCAGTTTTCGTACAGTCCCATTGCATTTTTCCATGAGGAATTAAGTTTCATTTCCCTGTTCTGCATGCAGCTGTTGAACCTTAAGTTAGACAGCACTCCTCTTGGCTCCCTAGCGATGGGTTCCTATTGAGGTATAGCGCGTATGTGGTACTTCCTTGGCCATAGTTGGTCACAGAGCATAAAACTGGTCCTGTGAAGGAACTGAGAAAGATGCAGTGCCTCAGGGCACGTTCTTTCCTCCAGCTCACTTTGGGGGCTGTTACTGAAATCAGTGGAAACCATAAAACATGTGATAAGTGGCCGTGGAATACTTCAGGCTATTTAGGGATACTTTTATTTTGATATCTCCTGTAATGAAACCTTAATATCCTTGCCATTGAATTTACATGACAGATCTAGTGAATAGCCTAGAAAATGATACCACTAATTAAGAGATACCTTAAGGACTGGGTGCAGATACAGGTAAAATGTATGCGTTATGGCCCCATTTTGCAAAATTTATTCTCGTAATTATGGCCATCAATGCTGGCGCAGCTATTCTCAAAAGTAAAGTCTGCATTTGTAGGTAAGATTTTGGAGGCTTGTTCCCAGTGTTCTAATATTTTAAGGGTTGCTAAGTTGCTAAGATACAGGCGGAAAGGTAAGTTTATTTAATACATTTTGTTGAATAAATTTTATAAAATATTACTGTGATCTGTGGTTCATCAGGTTATATCTGAGGTTTTGCTGAAGTGGAATGGTCATGAAAAATAGTATGGACTTGATTCATGATTGCATTATTCCTTTTTCACACTGATATAGCTACATTGAAAATAATTGGCTTACACCAATGGGGCATGAAAGAGAAGCAGGGATGAATTTGGCATCTGTATCTTGAAATGAAATATGTGCCGTTTTCTGTTCGGCATTTGCTGTACCTTAAGAAAAATCATAAGGCAAATTACATCAAATCACACTATTAAAAGAAACATTTTCTTGTTCTGTGCAGTAGAACTGATCTGAAACATTTATGTGTTCAGAATTTTCTCAAAAGCACACTTTTTTTCTTGCCCTGTATTTAAAAATTGATAACCAAGGGGAAAAGACTGTTGAGTTATAAAAACAGGTTTTTTCTTGTAATTGTGTCATCCACCGGTAAAACATAATTGAACTCAAGGTTTGCATTTTCAAATGACCTTGACTAAAGTTTTACAATTCAAAGAATTCATTTAATGACTTAGACTATCTAGAACGCCAGAATCACTTTACGGGGCAAAACCTGTGTGGCTCCCACTGAGGACCCTGTATTTGGCAGAGTCAGAAAGTGACTCCTTCTGCCTCTTCTGGGATGATTTTAGGCTCTGTTTACAAAGAAAATCAGTATGAGGCAGCAGTTCAGAGTGAGGCTGAATGATCTTAGGAGTCTTGTTCTTGCCTATGGCTCAAAGAACCAGCTTGTAAACTCTCTGGGGGTACCTGGCTCACCAGTCTCCTGGAACCAGTAGCCCTTTATTGGCCCCAGCCTTGGGAATAATCTTCGCTCCATTGCTTTCTGCATATGGAGGCTGGTTTATGTCATGAGGATGACATTGCTGGGTTGTGCATGCTGCATCTTCCGAGCACTGAAATAGTTCCTACAAGGGCAAAGAAGGCTGTAGCATGTGTGCTTGGTGGATGTAATTCCCTGGCTCACACCACTATGCTATGTTGGTTATGGAAAGCATATATAATGTATTTTTGTCTGTCAGCCCCCTTTGCTGCCTCCTCTCTTCTCCGTCCCCAAAGGGAGAGTGCAGGCTCAGGTTTTTTCTTTGATTTAAGTTTTTAAACTTTATTGGATATTTCTGAGTGCAAGAGGACGGAAAAGAAGAAGAGAATGATTACATACCTTTAAGTGCCTGAAGATGAAAATCCTCAGTCTTAATTTCTCACCTTTAAGCCACTATTCATTTTCTTCTTGAGTAAATACTTTCCCAGAAGCATTAGTGACAAAAACAGTTGTCTGCATGGATGTCCCCCTTGTAAGCATGTCTTAGATTTTATCCCATTGGTGCTTACCCAGATTTGCGTCATGTGCTGGGTATAGCAAAAGCACTCTGGAGAGTGAATGTTCATTGCAGATTTGAAGTACAATCACAAGTTGATTGGAATGTATGTTGTTCTTTCTAGCAAGTTCTTTATGGTTTATTCTTTAGGGATCTTTTAAAAGGCATAAGTCATTGGCTTATGATTGCTATTCAAAGTAAGCTGCCTGACTGTATCTTCCCGTGAGTATACCCAGGTAGGACAACAGAAGAGGGAGAAGAGCAGATAAAAATAATTTCTCTCTTTAAGAATACTGATCCCCAAACAGAGCAGTTACTCATACAAATAATATGGGTGCTGTTAAAACCCACAGACAAGAGAAGTAGGTACTAGCTATCTGCTATGTCATTGCTCCGGGCAGGGTTGTGTATACAGACACAGTCAGGGCAATGAAACAACAGAAACAGATAAGCAGCCCCCTGACTCCCTGTTCAGTGTGAAGTGAGTAAGTGCAAGGCGCCAGGCTGGGACCACAACCACCTCGACACAGTTCTTGCACAGGACTTTGGCTGGCATGCTCTGCTTCCTCTGGCTAAGGCTCCGGCTCCTGGTTTGATAGCCAGCCAGGTGTATGTCCCAGTAGTTTTTAAGCTTGTACCTGTCAAGCAGGTATATTCTAAATGGACCATGGGCATGGACAACTGCTAGATAGGGAATTTAATCTTTTGCCTCTGCTTGCTGGAAGAAGAATTGGATGGCGTTATGAGTGGGGAAACATTAGTGGTTTCCTGGCAGGCAGATCTGGGTTATGTTGGCAGGGCAGAATTTGTAGGAGACTCAGCTCAGTGTAACTACATATGTCCCTGGGCATCAAGGTATCTTTTTCTTTTTTCTTTTTTCTTTTTTTTTTTTTAATTATTATTCTGCTTTTTCTGGATATTTACAGTTCTGCTGTTTTGTAAAAGCAGAGTTCTAAACAAGGGACATTGGTCAAAATGTAGTACCTGTTTACTGTAGTCTTGCTGTTAGTCTCTGTGTCCCTGCAGGACTTAAATGATGCTGTGTATACATACATTTCAACATCATCTGGGATGTTTAAGGGTATTGAATATGATTAAGCAATAAGCATTATTAAAAATATTACTTGAAGAGAAGGGTGTCATGATCATGCCTTTGGATTTCCTCCTTTAGGGCAATCCGTGTTTTAATGACCTCATTGGAGTTTCATAAACTTGAAAGAGGCCTCAACCTGCCAGATGCTGGCTTCTGGATTTCTTAATACACCCTCTTGTTAAGAGTTCATGTTCATCATAGTCTGCTCTTTATCTCCACTCACATAGATGCATTAAAATAGATGAAACTCAGTGATCAAATAAATGCTTCCTTTTTAACCTGGAAAAATAGACGTGATTTAAAAAATAATTTAAAATGGAACTTCCCATTATTACCAGTGCTATTGTGAGAATTGGGCTGAAAGCCACACAGCTCCTTCCTTGCCAAAATGGGGCATAACCAAGTTTGTTTAGCAGGCTTTTCATGAGTGTCAGTCCTTACATAGAAAGCTCCTATCCTGTCACCTGTTTTTAAATGCTTCAAATTTAGGAAGCCTGCTGCAGATGGTATCAGTAGTTTTACTGATCTGAGGCCTTGGGCAAATTCATTTGAATTGCTTTGAAACTGCGTATTCAAAATTCAATAAAATGAGAGGGTCTGATGGTGCAGCTGCAGCATATCCCCTCCAGCTGGGTAAGCTGAGATGTTTCAAGGCCCTGGACTAGCAAAGCCTGGGTGTGATATACAGATTATACAGATAGCTGCCAGGGAAGAGGTTTTGGCAGGCTGGGTGCAGCAATACCCCCTGCCAGCAGACTTGGGAGTAACAGTGGCTTTCATGCTATGTGGCATCTTTTGCTGGCTTTCCTAGACAGAAATTTGTTGGTGCAATAGTGGCAGCAGGCCAGTGGGAGGGGATTGCCTCGAGGGTAAAGGGATGGAATGTAGGAAAAACAATAAAATCAAAACGCTCCAGTTGTTTTGAAAGTGATTGGCTATCCTGAATGCCTTGGTATGGATCCAAAATGATCTGCTCTGTGGGCGGGTTTTGTTAAATTGCATTCAGAAATCATATTTGCCCTTGGGCAAATACCCTTGCTTTTATGCATACTAGGCAAGTCACGTGCACCAAAATGGAATTCACATGGTGCTTTAGTCAAAAAGCTAATGTCAGTCATCGTACCTTTTATGCATATCCAGTCCCTTGGTTCTTTATGCCCATTTAAATATGCAGAAGTGCTTTTTATTATCACCTTGCCTGTAAAGCACTAATATATATATATAGGCCATGTAACTTATTGGAGTATAGACCCTTCTCTGCATATGTGTTCAGCACTTTCAAATATAAATTAAAATAATGAGGCATAAAATATTTTGGTTGTTGGGTTCTGATTTTCTGAGATTTCTGCTGTTAAACTGTGGAAGTAATTCCTTTATGTGCTGTGCGTCCATGCTTTCCAAATAACTACTTCAGTAGCAGTGCATGGCTTATCTTGGTAGCATTGTAGTGCCGGTATCCTTGTGAGCTTCACAGTTCTGGCACGACCAGCACAGTGCCTAAAGGTGAGATAATCAGAGAATACATGCAGGGACGTTATTTGAGCACCATATCGTTGGACTGCACAGTATGTCCCTAGTTACTGAAAGGGCTACCATGAAATTTAATTTAGAATTTTACAGACACATTTTGAATTGGAAATCTCTGTAATAACTTTCCCTTTGCTCAGCCTTTTAACTGTGAAATTCAGTTGGGGAGTTTTGAAGCAGCAGGTAGTGTCGCAGCACTCTAGAGGGATTTTGCCAAATTCAGCTAAAGTGCTTGCAAGTGTCATTTCCATATTTAACTAATTTCAGTTTTTAATTAGCTCCGTGTGAAAAATGAGAGTTCACGCTGAGCTAAGCTGTCAGCATAGAGTCTTGTTTCCTTTCTAGCCTCTCAGGACAATTATTGCAGCATCCTCTGGTTTTTTCAATGAGTGCTTAGCCACTGCATGCTCAGTCCCTCCCATTGTTCCCTAACAGCAGTCAGTGAGTGTGTTGTGTCTAGCTTGCTAAAATGGAGAAGATAAGTTCTGAAAATATTTCAAATACAAAATTGGTTTAGTAAAGGTTCAAAGAACTTCATAGGTCTGACTCAGAAATATACAGCAGAGTATAATGCATTCCTTCCTCAGACCTCACTGGTGCTGTGCAGTCAGTTACATTGTTCGGAACAATATCTGATCATTTCAGCTTCATTACTTACTGCATTGGGTAATACTACCTTTTGGAAAGCACAGTGTGAAAGCAGTTTTCTTCATAGTGCTTTCTGCAACCTGAGTGCTAACAATGCAAAGCTCCAGAGACTGTTTCATCCCAAAGTCCTGTGGTCCTCTATAAAAAGAGCACTGCTTTTGCATAAAATTCCATAGTGTAGTATAGGGATGGAGATTTGTTAATCCTGCATCTGAACTGCAAATTTACCTCCGAGGACTTGAATGCAAATGTTAAAATACTTTTCAAGAATGAAGTGAGAGCTGCAGTTTATGTAAACTCTACAAAAACATGGAATGTGAACAGACTTCTGAAATAATTTTATGAACTGATAGCAATCCTGAGTTACATTTACATGACAGTCATATAATACCATTGTTATTTTTGAAAGAATGCAGTCATTAAATTGTCAAAATCACATTTAAATGGAAAAATAGGTGAAATAACTCTGTAGGTGTTATCACAGGGTTTTTTTTTTAAACCTGTCCTAGAAGGTGAGATTTGTAAAGATTTATGAATAGGTTTGGTAGTGTCTTCATTTTAATTTCTGTTCATATCCTAGCAAAATAAAGGTTGTGTGTATTTTATTTCTCACTAATTAGTATGGGCAGCCACTTCCAGTAGACAAACGCAGATTTTCTCTGTTAGACCATAAAATCAAATGCATCTTTTTCGAATTGAAATGGATGGAAAGAAAATCTCAGCTGTAGCACTTTCTGGGTACTTAAATGTTAGTAATGTTGTGAATGAAGAAGGTAAATACATTGCAGAAACTTGTCAGATACAGTGACACTGAGGAGTTTCTAGTCATTTTTCTTTTAAGTTGTCGAGGAGCAGCTTTGTTACCTGCTTCCAAGATGAAGCAAATTCTTGAAAGGAGAAAAAAAAAAAGGAAAATAAATTTCATACTGAAGAGTGAGGCTGAAATGCTAGATGGATTTTCAATATAGTTTAGGGTTTGTTTGGGTTTTTTTAAACATAGTATTTACTGTTTCATCCGTCAAAGAAAAAAGATATATAATCCTGGTTTGGTTGTTGGCCAACTGGGTGTTACAGACATGAAGAAGTAGAGCTTGAGCGTTAGGTATGAAGTACTAATGTGTAGTTCTAGCTACCATATATTGCTTTTTGCCCCTTGTAGTGTAAGTTGTCTTCTCTTTGAAGGATAACTCCTGGTTATTTTATTGGTATTATTAAGTAATATTGTTATATATGTTAAAATTTATTGTATTAATCATTTAACATAATTCAGTTATGCTTTACAAAGTATATGTGATTGAAGCCAAAGGTTTTTGAGGGTATGTAATCTAGCTCGTATTTTATTCTATGAGTCATTAATTAGTTGTATACAGTGATGCATATGTTAATGCATCATCACTCATGTCCAATTCACCTTGCAATTTAAACTGTTGACTTTGGCGGGTAAAGTTTTTTATGGGTTGCATTGCTGTTGCCTGTAGAAAACAGTATTTTTTCAGGCGTTGTTATGATATTCGCAGTCTCAAATACTTAAAATAAATAGATAAGTTCTGAAGTGAAGCTCTCTCCACTGAAGTCAGTGACAATTTTGACCTTGATTACAATGGGCCTTGATTTTAAACAGCTCTAAACTGATGGATGATGAGCATGCTGCATTGCTGACCTCAGACAGTGGAATTGGCTTCTGCACCATTCTTGCATTTTGTATGCAAGGCAGAAAGCTTCATTAAAATGATCAGGTATCAGATGCTCTGTACAATAAGCTGGCTTCATTTTTCTGTTGTGGACAGCAGCTCCATCTGTAACAGTGATTTCTACTATCTTTGCTGTGAATTTTGTTATATCAAGAAGAAGATCAAATTGAGCTAGTCTTAAAAACCCATATTATAAAAGGCAATTTAAGACATAATAGATAAAGTAAAGTAATACAAATATTAATATTTAATTAAGTGTATATTATGATGATGGTCCTTAGATGAATCGGGATGTAGGTATCCAAATTAAATGTAATTGTCTTCCGTTATGCATGGTGCACAGTGCTTGAAATGGATTTATGAAGACTGGTGTGCTATCATGACGTTTCTCAGGACTTAAAATGCATATGCATGCTTTTCTTCATTCCTATATTGGCTGATGAACTTGTGTAACAAGATGTTTTAGTGATGCAGCTGATAATCGTATATGAACACACACATACATACACACAGAGATTCCTTGTAAATTCTATATTGCTGCAGTCTGAAAATTTGCAACTCTGCCACTTCAAAATAAAGCAGTGATCTGAAATTAAAATCCTGGCACCATATAAACCCTTCACTGATTTCTCTGTTTTCTAACGTACTTCCATATTAGCGTGATCACACTGAAATCATGTCCTCAGTTACAGCTGGCACCTCCTTACCTGCTCTAGAATTCTAGATGGGAAGATGAGAAGGCAAGCATGCAGGAGGGCAAGCTTTCAGTCTCTGCTTTGTTAGAAAAATTACTTTTCCTGTGAAGGCAAAATAAGCAAACTTCAGACTTGGAAACTTGCCAAGAATAAGACAGGTATAAGATTAAAAATGGAATATATCCCACTTACAGTAAACCCATTGTGGGAAATGCTTAATAGAAATCATGTAAGGACAATGGAAAAAAATTTTCGCAAAAACGTAACTAAAGTCCAATTTGATAATTGTTTGGCTTTTTAAAAGTTATCATTTAAAAAAAACACAAAGGAATATGAGTTACAAGGCTGTAACCGACTGGCTGTGTAAGATATTTATCAAATAAAATCTGTATATTTGATTTTCATATATGTTTCTATTCTGGATCAGTAGGACGTCTAATTCGCAATACATTAATAATGTCAGATTTGCAAGGCATGTAGAAGGTCTAAATCTGCCTAGATGCTACATATAATCTGTACCTTTATCTCAATATCAAGATATGATTTAGGCTATGTTTATATATACCTTTTGAAGCATATTGTGAAAGAAGTGTAAACAGTTTATAGTGTTGAAAATGAATGAGAAGCTTTGGGAGAAGAAATCATATTTACTTTTCATCTTCGGATTTATTTCCTCTTTGTAATGAACTTTTAACTCCAATAATTACTTTGTGTAGAGAGTAAAACCTTAAGTTTTATCATTCATGCAAGGTTTTACAGTCAGGTGATTAAATTAAACTATTCTGTATAATTTCTATTAAGGGAAGAATACACTCTGTGATTAGAAATGATACTTTTTTTGCACTGTGGACAGAAATTTGGCCATTCATAATCATGCAGTTCCACTTCATTTAGTGTATGCAAAGGAGTAATAAAGGTAAAAACTATTTTCCTATCAATATGGCTAACAATCAGAAGTTGAGACAAGGTCTGAATGCTTTGGAACAGTTAGATTATGAAAATCTTTTTCAACATGTTTGTAGAGATTAGGGCAGTTGCAGTTTCGGAAGATGAACATAGTCGAATAAATGTTTGACATGATATCCCTTAGGGTTACAATCAGTATTAAAAGTAAAGCAGTTATTCTAATTCTTGTAAGTTCAGGCATCAGTGATATAAGAGAGTATATTTGTGTCTATACTCCTTGAAACACCAGTTTCAAGTCTCAGCTAGGTTCTTCCTCCTCTTGGAAACAGAATAAAGACGAGCTGGGTACTTTGTTCATGACAATGGTGTCTCTTAGGTGTGAAATTAAAAATTGATTCAATTTGCTTTGTATTAACATTAAATGCTCACAATTGCTCCAAAAAAAAGAGGTTTTCCATTGTGTTTTCATCAAGAGCATCCCTTTCTGTTCTATTTCTAAGCCTGTTTCAGTGGCAGTATTTTGGCAAGGCTGGTAAAGTGGATATTGTATAATGTGATGTGGGACCTTCCAGGCTGAAAGATGCTGTATTAGGTAAATGTAAACACTTTTCTTATTAGTTATAGCCATCTAGTTCAGATGCAAGACCAAAAAGATTGCAGCCTTGACTTTTAAAATTGCTGTAAGAAGTGAGTTCATTTTACACAGTCTCAGGAACTGATTAATCTTGTGCCAGTTTTCTACGCTCCCTACAATCTAAGGCCTGTCACGAGAATAAATGAATTAGTGCACTGCATTCTGCTTCTCTTTTAAGGTCTTCGTCGTGAGATTCCAGATGCTGAAGGTAGTATGCAATGCTATTACCCTTCTTGTGACAAAAAGATTGCTCAAAGTGGCAGAAAATCAAAACATTTCAGTAAAGAGGACTGAAACGAGAAAATTCGAAAAGTCTAAACCAGGGATTCTTTCTCAGTGCCAGTCAGAATGGTGACTGGGGAACTAACAACCACCCAAGGTACAACTCTTGTTCCTGCAGGCTGAAGCTCTGCTTGCCTATTTTTATCCTTGGAATTGGGAGCCAGGTCTTCACATCCTCCAATTTTCCCCACCCCCAAAGTAACTGCAAGTGTGCATAAGCTTTTCAAGTATTTTTGGAAGTAGGAAGGCTGAAGTTGGACGTAGAGGAATGAACTTTCAAAGCATTGCATGGCAGATAAGCACACAAATCACATTACTACTGATGGGATTTGTGGGTATATCTTTCACACTCTGCTTTGAAAATTCATTCCATTCAGTTTACTGATGTGCAGGGGGAAAGAAATCACTCAGCTGGGAGGAGGTGTGTGACCAATTTAAAAAAAAAAAAATTGCCTTTTTGGGATTCCCCTATTTTTTCCAATGAACCACCTTATGGCCCTCCTTCCATCTCCTTTTTAATCTTTAACAACACATATTCAAAAGAAAGCCATTAATAAATCCCAGCAGAAGTTTTGCTGCTGATTATAACAGTACATTCATTCATGGATCCTTTATGGTATTTCTATGAAATGCTTCTTGGGCTGGATGCTTCATAAAGCAGAAGCCCTGTTCTAAACAGTTTATTGTCTAAAAAAGTTTACATGCTGAGGGTGAAATTATGCCTAAGAATTGCTTTCTTATGTTTAAGATTGTGTGAAGTCAACTTTCCTTTCCACTGTGTTTTTGCAAAGGCACAGTATCTCCTGTGTCTCCCTGGTGAGCGGAAAGAGCATGCCTGGCACTTCTGCCATAGAGGGGGGGCACGGTGCTTCCCCCTCTTACACAGCAAGCACTGTCCTTACAAAGAGTGCAGAAGCAAAGATAAGGGTCTGCCTCTGTTTCCCTCTGCTTATGTCCCAGAAAGTGAGGTGCTGAAATTCAAGTTTTACTGTGACTGTGATCTTAGGATCACTCTTGGATTAAAGAAGCACAGAGCTGTATTCTCTCTGCAGCTGTGGGAAGGCTAGCAGAACCGGTAGCCTGATACTTATTGCATTCATTGTTTCATAAACTTGCTGGGTAATCAGTGCTCACAGCTTTCCTCCTGTAGTCAGAAAATACACTCTGTCTTTCTCTTTGGAAAGTTACAAGAAGTTGTTGTTGTTGTTATTTTAAGTAAAACTATTGAAATGCTCAGGCACAGTTAACAAGAGTAGAAACTTGTAGATGGGTAACATATAGAAGCTTGTATGCGGGTAACACTATCAGCTTAATTCAATTGATGGAGAAGTGGAAAAAGACATGTTACAAGATATAAAATTATGCAGCAGTGCTATTGCAGTTAATGGAATTCTCAATTTTTAACATTGTAAACTAAAAAAAAAGTGACTGAGAAGTGAAAGGTCTTGTTCAATGTTATGTATAGGATAAATAAGATAGAAAAATGGTTCTTCATTGTACTCTCTAGCCATAATACAGGCAAACTTACTGTTTTAATGAAAATAGTGTGATCTGTTAATTCTTAAAGTTGTGTATTTTGGTAATGCTTTAAATGGAGTTCCCAAATGAACTTTTAAATTTATTAAGAAAACGTAGTGCATACCAAATAGCATACTGATGATTAAGATGATTTACTGAGAATGAATGACCTTGAAAGTAAGCCATCTATTCATTGTTGAGCTTCAATGGTCGCAGTCAATAAGCTGTACTTTTTGCATACATTCTACAACAGTAATATTAAATTTAGATCAAGTGCTCTATTCTTGAAATACTACTTTAACCTCTCCTGTAAACAATTGAATGCCCACAAGTGGAGGAGACAGTATGATCAGGAGTACATCCAAATGTTTTACATGAGATCCGTAGGATCTTAGGCATGAATATTACAACATGAGTTCATAAATTCCCTAAGTACCGGTAGTCCAGATAATATTTTTTTTATCTGATCTTTAATCTCTGGTATCAAATGTAAAAGTTAAATTCTTACCTCCTGTGTCCCTGAGATCTCCAACGAGATATTTTGAAAATATGTTTCTCATAATCACAACTGACTCTGCTTTGCTATTAATTAAATAAAGTATTTACTGCACTAGGTTGAGAAACGGGCACAAACTTTGTGGCATGTCAGCAACTGCCATTTTATATACTACATTCGCAGCCTATTTAGATATACTGAAGCTTATGCCCTAGGGTACCTAAAAATCATACTGCTTCTAGGAAATGCTTTGTGGCATAAAAATTCAAGGGTTTGCCTGTGATGCGTTGATCTAAACATTCGTTAGATTGTCTGGGCTGGTGGATAGGTAGGGACATGCTGTGGTACAGTGTAGGGGATAAAAATGCATCAAATACTTCAAGAAATGTTGGGACTACACCAAGGAGCATTGTATACATGTAGGAGCAGCTGTGTTGGGTCAGATAAAAGTCAAATAATCCATTAACTTACCTCCAGTGTCCAAAAGTGGTTGTCTTGTAGGAACGGACAAATCGTATGTGTACTTTTCCCTACTGATCTTCCAACCTCTGGTTCTTCTAGGTCCTTTCTGAGATGAGGGGAGGTGGCATAACAATATTGCTTGCTTTGTTCGCTCTTCTCATAATGATTCAATGTTTGACTTACTTGAAATTTTCAGGGAACTTTATCACCTAGCCGAAAATTTCCCTTCAGTTTGATAATAGTCAGCTCAGAGCTCATTATTTTTTATGTGGAGTTCAGATTACTCCTGTCCAGGGTATATTATTTTATCTTAAACAGGTTTGAATTTTGTCTGCCATTTTATAGCCCAGTCACTCGGTTGCGTTGCGTCCTTATGCAGTTCTCAGTCTGCCCTATTCTTGAATAATACAGTATCAGCAGCAGACTCTGTCACCACCCTGCATGGTCTGTTTTCCATTTGGAATTCTATCATATCATATATGATAGGTTTGGATTTTTTTAAAATACTACTTTAAACTTTCCTGTAGCTAATGTATCAAAAATGACAGATGTCCACCCAGCAAGCCATATGGCTTTTGTTTTGCTTTTAGAAAAAGGCCTGGGAATGTGATGAATTTTTCTGAGATCTCTTGGATACCCTCAGGAGGACTCTGGCATCCTTGTCACAGTCACACTAGGTATTCAAGGAAGAACAAAAAGTTCTGGCAGTTAGTCCTGAATTTTAGGAGCGACATCATTGTTTCTCTAGCAAGGAAAGGTGATACTTGTTCGCATTGTTTATTTTAAGACTGCTTCTTTTAAGTAACAAAGACTCATATTCTTTGGTAATGATTTTCCAAGCACTTTAATATATGTTAAAGTGGAGGAATCACAGATTAGAATTTCCTGGAGACACTGTCCACTTCTGCCAGTAACAGAATATGAAAGGGCATTAGTATAATTGTGAGTCCAGGTCCTTGGATTCAGCAGCTTTCTTTGAGACAACTGCCTCAGCCATCATTTAATACAAGGAGTCATATATTCCATTCTAGCTGCATAACTGACAGTGCTTGTATTCCTCCTGCTGCAAATGCGGCTGAAGGCTGGCCAACAAAATTGCCGAGCAATGGATGGTGTCAGCCTCTGTAAAACATCTACAACTTACTGAAGTCTGACTTTCTCAGGCATATTTGTTGCCAAGTCCAAATTTTGTGGGAGAGGACTTTTACTGATGTCCACAATGATGAGATACCTTGTACATAAATAACGCTTGCAGAATTGCCCATCTGACAAAGCTTCATTGTCCTCTGTGTTCAGTTTCCTTTAATCCTAAGACATGTTAGCAAAATACGGATCTCAACTGAGATTTAGTTCAGCAAATTGTGTGTATATGTGAACTGTCTTGTAGCCTCTTCAGATGTGAGAGGAGCTAGGGAAGGCTTCTTACTTTTCTTGTTATAGCTACCCAATAATCCGTGCTCCGCAGATGGAGACCTGAAAGCACTAGTTAGAATCAAGTGCAGTGTTTTCAGGCACCATGCAAGTTTTTCCCATGCAGTTCCTCCACTGCTCTTTTCTGACCTTCAGACCCCTGCTATTCCTGTCTCGGGCATCTCTTGAGGAGAGGTTGTCAGTTGTGATGAATTGTGCATTCATTTTGTAATGGGGGCAAGTAATCACTACGGAACGGGCCTAACACACTCGTTTCACTTGTGTCTTGGGTTGAACTTGAACCTATTTCTCCAGAGGAATAGTAGTAGAACATTAAACTACTATGTTTCTAGTCTTCTAAGTAACTGTTACTTTTTGAATACTAATTGAGATCAGTAAGATCAATGTCTGGAGTTCCATGTTGTTGCATGATCAACAAGTAGTAACTAGTAAAGAACCACGAGTCTCAGCTGAATAACATTTAATACAAAGTAAGCATGCAATAAGCTTTAATTATTTTTTAATGTTTTGGGATATATTTATTTTTTCAAGTTATCCGGGTTACCCATCTATATGCACCCAGAAGTGTAAAATGCTAAACTTCTTTTCCTTCATACAAATATTGTGGTGCATTAAAACAATATACAGACCATATGAAATAAAAAATAGCTGTGCAGATAGTTCTTTGAATATATATGCTATAAAATTACATGCTGCTAAGATTTATTAGATACCTTTTGTTTCATCATGTCTGTGATTCATTAGGCCTGATTTGGAAATCACACTGATGTTGCTCAAGACTAAGTAAGTATACCAGAATAACAAGAGTTGCATCGTTGTTCACCTCATGAGTGGATGGAAAGGAAAATTCTAGTGTTTCCACTCCCCTATAATAGCCTACATATAGCAAAATGTGCGTTTAGTGTTTATTTGCTAATGTTGTTCATGATAAAATGGACCAATTTCTTTTTCACATGAGAAGAGGCTGGCCTGTTACAGCATGACAAGATATATCCTGACAAAATGAGATCGTAGTTTGATGGGTTCATTTTGGATGCCAATAATTTAGGGTTTAGTAAGCATGACAACTTGGAAAATTAATGTATGGAAACATTCTGAATTCTGTTCACTTTTATAATCTTCACATCTTTTTGAGTTGCTTAGGGAGTACTGAATTTTCTAACAAGCAAGTTGCGCATATCTCCCAGACCTCAACTGGGAAGATGCAGTAGGAATGGGGAAAATGGTGGATCGTTAATCTGTGTATTTCTCCCTTTAAAAAGGAATACCATGGAGTAAAGGGATAAATGCAAAACCTGATTCTGCCCTGCCTATTGACAGACACTGAGTGGTACTACAGAGAGATCTCTAGCACATGAAGACACTAGAGGTGTCTCATTTTAAAAATACATGGTCAAGAGTGACAGGAGAGCACAAAGGGAAGACAGAGAGCTTTCTGAGCTTGGAAACGATTGTCCGTTAGACTAAACTCTGAATGGAGTGAGCATTGGGTTTACGGCCAGAATGAGAGAGGACTAACAGAAGAAAAATGTGGGGACACTTGAGTCTTAGAGAACATTCAAGAAAGTTTTGCATGTAAGTCTTGTCATTTTTCTGTGGATTTGTATACCTTTTGGGATTTCTTAAAATAATATGTGATTCACCCTAGCAACCTCTATCTTATGTAAGTCTTAGATTGATCTGTGACAGCTCTACCACCTGGATGATGAACTAGTTCTCTGCTTTTGTTCTTGATGGGCATGCAGGTTTAGCTTCCAGTTTGAGGCGCTTTCGCTCTGTGTGTATGTGTGTGTTGCTGGGGTGGGAGCGAGAGATTGATTATTACTTTTTACCTAAACCTCAAAGGTTTTACTTCAGATTTTATTGGTTTTATATTCTCATTTTTTAGAGAATATAAATACACAATTCACTATCCTGAGTTACTAGATTTTAGTGTTAAATGAACCAGATAAATTCTGACAAGCTCAATGTTTAAAAATTAGGTATTAGATACAAGAACTTAGAAAATATGCTTAAATGTTGAGGGGAAAAAAGCAAACAAACCCAAATAATACCTACAAAACATACGTAAGTGCTCTGTAAAATATAATTTATGAATATACCATACATCTAACAGATAAAATGGCACCTTGTTGTGTTTTAAATCTTCAGGGATGTGTTTGTCCCTGAAGGTTAGTCTATAAACCAAATGGGGAGCTCTGGCAATGTGTTCTGAGTAAGTGGGCTGTTGTGGAAAATCAGCGCTTATCTTGATGGTCAGCTTTGGATCTAGCTGAGTATCCCAACTCAGCTGTCTGGTGAATATCTTTTGGACAAAATGTGACCAGTACTGTAATATCTGGTGAAAGTGTGTCGTTGGGGAAGAAGGCAAAGCTACATCGTCACAGATTATTTAGTTGTAGTTTCAAAAATAAAAAACTAGATAGAAAAAATAGGAAACAGGCACAAATTCACTAGCCCAAATTTCTCTTCTGACACACATGCACTCAACTTCTGAGTGGATCCCTGTATTTCTAATTAAACGGGCTTCTACTCATTCCTTTGCCAGAGGCATTTTTGTTTGATTAACAGAACAAAAGGTTAATCATATAAATTTGCCATCTCATAGCGTTCTGAAGCAGGAGAGAATAGGTAGCTCCTTGTTCTCCCTGCTCGGCTGCCAGTCAGGTTTGCTATATGCAATGCAAGCACGGAGCTTTCCCCTCAGGCCCCTGTGACATACTTTTTTCAAGGTACTCTTGGTAGAAGGTGAATGTGCCTCATGTTTCAGTTGTCTTAGTGGAAGTTTGTAGATCACATAATGGATACGTGAGCTGTGCAAGAGGTTGTCATCTTTTCTCTGTCTCTGTAAGGGACTATAGCAGACATGCAAATCCCTGCCCCGTTAGGAAGGAGCTGTAATTGCTCCTACCTAATGTGCATCTATGATTAAAATGCAGAGCAATGGAGTTATTAATGAAATCATGGCGTACTTGGAAGCAGATGGATCAAAGTTTTTCTTAATACCATGTTAATAAGATCTTTTTTAATTCCTTGTCTGAATTTACCTGGTAATTATAAGTTAGCAACTATAATTCTTTTGGACAGACTATTAGTTATGATTTCCTTATCTCTTTGTTGTAAGGAATGGTTCACACTTGAAGCAGCAGACTTTCATCTCTGCAAATGACCTACATTTATGGTTACGCTTGCAATAAAATAAAAAAAAAATTGCAACTTTGAATAGACACACTGGGAGTATAAAACACAAAAGTGTAATTCTCCTCTATGACTTGTTTTCATTTTGGGGCTCTGAAATCCACTTAATCTTTATGCACTCTTGGCTTACGGGGGGCGGGCCAGCTGAACTCTGTTGTTGGAGCCCAGGTGTGTGTGCACTGCGTGGGGATTGCTGACAGCACAAACATGCCACAAGCTGCTCTGCTACCTGGTGTCCCCCGGCCCTCTCACACCTACAGCACAGATGATGTCTCTCACTCAATGGGGAGAGTCTGTATGAGCTAGCGACTTGTTTGTTGTTTGAGCTTTATGAATAATTTTTCAGTTTCATTGCCATACTGAGAAGAAAATTAGTTGCTTGAGATGAGACTGAAAAGCCTTTTAAAACGTTGTTTTGGCATAACAAAAACGTAGTAATTGAATAAAACATTTGATCCCACATAAAATTTTTGTATATTTTCCAGGAATTCTTAAACATTCCCTAGAAACAAATTTTGAGTAGTTTCTCGGCAAAATATCCTTTTCCAGTTCATGCTTGATATTTTTTAAAATACCAGATGCTTTAATGTATTTTCAGGTTTTTTTCCTAATAGAAAAGAATTTTGCAACTTCAGCATGAATGCAAAATCTGGCAACTGCCCTTTTCACACAAAATGTCTCCTGATTTTAGTTACTATTCTTAGACATCTGCTTGGTCCGTAGGTATGTCTAGGGGGAAGGTAATGTTATGAAAGCTGTCTTGCGTCTCAGTTGCTTTTGTCAAAAATATGGAGGTTAAACTCTTCACAGATTGTGTGCTGAGGGATTTCCAGGAGTTGGGATAGATGGATTCTGGGGGTGGGGGGTGCTTTGCTTTGTTTTCTTGGGTTTTAGGACTATGTGTATAAATTGGTCACATCTAAATGGATTCCCTGTATGCAGAGATTGAGTGATGTCTCAGGCACTGTAAATTATTGCAGTTCCTGTGATAAGTCTTTTGCCTTACCTATCCCTAATGTTTAATCTCTAAACACTTAGCTGTGTGGCCACACCAGCTCTTATACAATTGCTTGTAATTGGACGCAAAATATCTGGTAATCTTATGTGGATCTGACACTGCAGAAGTGAACAATTGTAAGGGTGCTCATAATCATATCTGTTTTCTTCCCCTAAATTGACAGGGAATCCCCTCAAACACCATTGTAGTATATAACTGAAAATGCTGTTCTCTGTGGTATGTAGGTTTACGTACATCCTGTGTATACAGGAAGAGTGTTGACGGTGGATGTAGAGAAGGTGAATAAAAACAGCTTTGTGGGCTTCTTCATCCTTCACCGCTCCTCTATATTGGGAGGATGCCATAGGGATCATAGATGAAAGTATGGAGATGTATTCAGGTAGCTTCTGTTTATACAAGGTGAAGATTCCCATAAATCCAGTAGCTGACTGGTTCAGACCTCATGCATTATGCACAGGACTTACTCAATTAGCCCCTACCACAGTGCCTATAACTCATGCACTTGCGAAGGTGGTGCCATGGCCTTTCTCCCACTCCATATCTTATGTCTCAGGCGCAGCTGCGTGGCCTCCCCTGTACCTGCCTCCGGCTTAGGGACAGCCGGAGGCCCCGCTGCCGTGCTGCCGCCAGAAAGCTCTGCTAGCAGGCAAACCTTCCCCGGCCTGGGCTGCACCGGGCTCTTTGTTGTCCGGCCCAGGCGGCCGAGTTCCATGCACTGGATTAGAAAAAATTGTGAGGTCAAAGCATTGGCAAAGACCTGGGTTTGTCGGGAAAGTTTAATCTACAAAATGAAGACAGAGGCTGTTAAATCTGTTGGTTTAAGTAAGTTGTAATAAACACAAAATAATTGCATTACAATGTCATTAGTACACATAGGGCTAAAGCTAATTTTATAATCAACGTATAAATTATCACATTTAATTTAAACTGGGAGCTAGTATTTGCAGTAGTGCTTTGTTTCCAAGAATGTATCCCCTTGTAATGTGTGAATCAGAAAGGTAGCATGCGATGCCAAAGCCTGAACAAAATGCCCACCTCTGTTTTGATACATTGGACTGTAAGCGTTTTTCCTTTTGTGTTTCAGAAATTTAGAAGATCTGATAATTGAACAAAAATAAAACAGGTTTATGTCAGTCATCAGGGCTTTCTTCTGGATTTTTTTTGTTGCTTTTTTTTTTTAGCAAATTAACATTCCTCTGAGACAAGTTGCTTTACCGTGTTTTCCGAAAGATGCTTAACTGACATTAGCTGTAGTCTCTCGCCCAACGGTATTTACTTGTCTCCGCTTTGTGTCTCCGGCAGCGATGCACCTCCTGGGGCTGAACTGGCAGCTCCGCCCGGCCGAGGGACACACCTTCCACAACGGGCTGCGGCCGGGCCTGCCGGGCGCCGAGGACGTGGCGGCGGTGCCATCTGCAGGCAGAGGTGAGGCTGCGGCTCCCGGCTCTCGGCGCTTCGCAGGTTTAGCTCTCTTGCAGTTTTCAATAGACACACTCACACTGAGACGTATGCAAAATCTGTTTTTTAAGGCTGTTTTTAGCATTGCTGGGGTTTCCGCGTTCTGCTGCTGCTGGTTGTTTGCTGGTTCGCTGCCCAGGTACGGCTGTTCTTACTCTGTCCCTCCATGCACTGGTGCACAAAATCATGTAATTTCTAGAAACTCATCTACTAATGAAGAAGTGCTCCCTCAGATACTAATGAAGAAGTGGTCAGTCAAAAAATACATGTACATTTTACTAGGTATGACATATCCTGTTTCCATGTATAGCATAGAGATCTCAGAGAAAAAGCTTGATGTAGTGGGAGAAGTATGTTGTACTGCTTGGGAGAAGTCAAGAACTTTGGCTTCCAGCTGGGACCAAATCCCTGGGGTTTTTTTTCTTTCTCAGCTGTAATTCTAATAGAAAACATCGAAGACAGCATAATTTGACCCATAGTAAATAATCTGTCCTGTCATATTAGTATGAGCAATGTAGGCAACAAATGGATTTTTCTTTTCCTAAAGAAAAACTGTGCTCCAGTGGAAGATGACAGAGACAGGGCAATGAGAAGAATGAGGGAGAATCTAAAAACAGAAATACTTTGTTAAACTGAGAAAGTATATGTTAAAAATACAGAGAAATTACATGTCATGAAAAGGATTTTGATCATTTAAATTGAATGCTTTTTACTGGTGAGGTTCAGGTGTTTTCTTTGCTGCATCACAATAAGGCTTTCCCTGGTTATTACAAAAATTATGATAAGAAGACAGAACAGAACGCTTCAATTAGTCAAAGCACCTCACAGGCCTTAGTGTACTGTGAAGGTGGGATGGGGTGCCTGAAGCAGAGGAGAAGTAAGAGCAGTTGCTATTGGTCAACAGAAGAGTTTTGTTCAGAGCTGAGCATCATCTTGCTCTCAGGACCTGTGGCTCATGTTGGACTTGCTGATTGCCGAAGCAAGTGTTAGAAACAAATGCTAACACAGGAGACTTGCACTGGATGTATTGGGAAAAAAACAGTTAAAATAGAGCTGGGAAAAGAAGCTGAGTTGTTCTTTGGTGTGCCCGATCATTTCATGGATTTGCTTGTTTTCAATAAATGATACACTGCACCTCAGCTTCTTCATGTTTTCCGTGGAGGGACTAATTTTGGCTTCCTCCTTTTCATGAAATCCTACATCCTAGTGGTGGCAAAAAACTGTAGATTTTCAGACAGTGGTTTGTTGGCTTGGCTTTCATCTCTGACTGACTGTAGGTCAAACTGGACAAATAGCACATGCCTAAGTACAAGGCAGAATGTTTATATTACTGCTGAACTTCTCCAGATTGTGCACAGGTGAGGGACCCTATGGTTTTAGCCAGGAACCTGAAGAGCTCAAGTCTGCAATTATGGTCACTTAGCAGACAACTGCAGTGTTTAACACGTTTCCAAATTCCCTCCCCTGCAGCTTTTTGTTGCCATCTCTGTGCAAATATAGGGCAGCAGGATTGTTGAATTGGAATGTGCTCATCTGCCTGGGGCACTTCAGTGCAAATTCTGGCAGTTTATCCCAGCCCCACTCTAATTAGCTTTGCACATTTGAAGAGGCTGAGATGCCGGCTGTTTGGGGAGTGGTAACCTCCTGTAGAGGAGACAAGGAGACAGAACTGCTAGTTATGTCTTAAATTGCTGCAGTTAGCTTTCCTCAGAGCATGTTGGAAAAGTTTACTTGTTCTTCTGACATTTTGTAGAAGGTTGATAATCTGGGGAAGCGGGGAGAACAATATTTAGGCAAGTAATCTTCCACAGGGGAATAATATGAATGACAGGTTTGGATGAGCACAAGGAATGTCTAAAAGACAAATTCTCAAAGCAGGGAAGGGTAAAAAGTTTTTCTACCTCACCTTTCCTTTTATTATGTCCAAGTTAATATTGCTACCCCAGCAGTTTTTAGGAAAGCCTCTGACAGCTTTTAACACAACAACCATTTCAGGGCTCAGGGCTCTAGCTGTGGAGAGTGACCTTTCTATAATTGACACAACTCAGGATGAAGCCATTCTTTTCAAAACATGGGTCTCCCAAAGAAACCTTTAACCCCTAGACTGAGAACGGCCACTTAAACGCAAGCTGTGCCTACTCAGCAAGCAAGGCATTTTAAAGTAAAGCAATTTGGAAGGCAAAAAAAGCGGAGATATTTCAATTTGATGTGCTTGTTCCTTATTAAGAGACTAAATTCTGGTATGAAATAATGAAACTGCAATTTAAGAGGAATGTAAATTACTTTATAACTGCATTTTCCTATCTGAATGAAAACAAAATTCACTATTAAAATAACACAGTTGCAGGTTTTTTGTAATTACGCACTACATCTCGCTAATACTGGGGATGTCTGAAAGGAGTAGGCAAGTGCAACGGGTAGAAAAATCCTCAGTGCTGCTGTAAAACTGCAAGTGAAGTCCACCATGCTCTGACTGTAAACAAAGCACGAGATAGCTTTTTTTCTTTTTTGCCTTTAGGCTCTGGAAGTTTTGCTGAACTAGGGATTTAGATTAAGAGGCAGAAGTAAAGAACAATTCCTTTCTTAATACAAATGATAAGGTAGTATCCCTTCATAGTACGTAAAAACCAAAAAGTTGGCACTGCCATGGAATTGTGGAATTGCTACAGGAATGAGATAGATAGTGATGACATGTAAAAAAAACTTTCTGAGACTGAAGCCCATTTGTCTGCTACAGTTGCATAAGGATAATGTTAGAATTTTGCTGTAATAAATCTAAATGAGGGGGAAAAGTGGGGGGAAAAAAACATGTTTGGGAATAATTGCTTCTTTACAAAGAAGTGAATTAGATGATCTTATGGGATTTTTCTGTGCCTAGATTCTGTTAATCTATGCCAAAAATATATTCTACATTTAAAATTATGTAGTAGGCTAGACATAATTTCCGTAAAATATGTGACAATCTATGTGCTGTTTCCTTTCTAATTGACAGAATATACTATAAAAGTCAACTTTAATCATTTCAGAGGACACCTAAGATAAACTACCATTTATGTGGAAATATCCAAACTAACTCCAGCTGTAAATCTAAGTAAAGAATGCTTTGGTGTAGAGTTTTTTGTTTATGACATATTGTCTTTGGTATGCTCACAAATTTAGCAGATTTTCTACTAATTCAGAATTGACTTAGTATTTTTTATCTTGATTATCTGCTATAGTAAGGTTCTATAAAGCTGAAAAACACAGTAAGAGATTGTGGTCTCTGATCCTAGAAACCCACATTTTAAAAGACACCAAAGATAATTATGGGCAAGGATTGTGGACCTGAAAGATCACTTCAGTTACCATAAATATACTGACTGATTGGAAAAGGAAGATTTGAATGTGTGTTCTGATACTCACATAATCCAGGATTTGTGTCTCTTTGGACCAACCAGCTTGATCCAAGTTCATGCTCAGTTTATGAGATATTTCACTAAGTCTCCCACAGTGTGTGGATTTCGAAAAGACAATTACAGTTAATTAAATGGTAAAGTATTGAAGTGTCATGAAAAATACTTGTTTCCAGTTATCAAAATCAGCATTGTAAATATAATGGCAGTAATGAAATGAAGAAAGTTAAATTTGCTGTTAAATTTGACACCATCTTACTTGCTTGGGATGAGAGAGGGGAAAAACATATTTCTACTAATCTAGGAGAAATTTGCCTTGAATACATATGGAAAGCTAAACTCGGCAATCATTGTAAAGCTGTGTAGGTTGTCTTCAGCTCTCTCCAAATGATGTTGAGACCTCTGCCAGATGCTGCAACTCCGAGTCACAGAAATTATTATTTTCTAATAGTTAAGATATTTTATTAGGAGTGCAGCAGACAGGCAACTTTAAAGGAATAACAAAATTATTAAGTGGGAAGATTTGCAACCTTTACATATTGATGAGTTGGGTTTCAGATGCAAATAGAATAGGCCCTGTCTTGACTGCCTGAGACTCTGGTGCTACCAAAGCTGTGTTCCTGCACTCATCAGACAGTGTAAGGACTCGGGAACAACTGGAGGGAACTCTTTGTCATGTTGCAAAAGATAAAAAACTCATACCTCATTGACAGTATAAACAATATGAATCTTCTGGTTTCTGCTGTTTCCTTTCAGACACTTTGAAACAGATGATCAAAATGTAATAACAATCAATGTATTTTAAATGTCACTTCCGTTACCTTCATTCAATTTAATCGTAAGGACTCGGGAACAACTGGAGGGAACTCTTTGTCATGTTGCAAAAGATAAAAAACTCATACCTCATTGACAGTATAAACAATATGAATCTTCTGGTTTCTGCTGTTTCCTTTCAGACACTTTGAAACAGATGATCAAAATGTAATAACAATCAATGTATTTTAAATGTCACTTCCGTTACCTTCATTCAATTTAATCAAGATATGCCATCATTTTCCAGGTGGATTAATCTTATTAAGTAGTTATGTGGCTAATGTAATGTAGATCTTAATTAACACGTTAGCAAGCAGAAGTATTAATATGGACGCTATGAAGTCTTGCAGGTGTGGTCTTCTGAAAATATACGAGGCTTTAGGGCTGTCTCAGCAGAAGCAAAGTGTTTGACTAAGTTCAGCAGAACAGAAGAGGAGTTTTATTTTTGTGATTGTGTTGATGGTGATAGTATGAGTTGCTGTGTTTAAAGTTAGGTGATGAAGTTTATTATATACCATCAGAGATGATTGTTAAGTTGATGTAGAAATTCATGCTAGTATGTATTTGTTCTTTGTGAAATGCAGTGAACTAACAGATCTTATTTCATTTCTGTTACAATTTGCTTTTGATTCTGAAAACAATGAATCTTGTGAACCCATGCCCACACGAATGTGAAGATGTGCTAAATTTTTAGGTGTATCAGGGTATTAAGGCATGTTTCTTAACTCCACCTGCAGGGCCAGATTGATTGACTGCAGCTGAGCCAGAGCAGTGGTCTTAAGCAGACACTCTCTTTGCAGAATTTCTTTCCTGTTGCCACAACAGAAATATGGGATACTGACCAGCAAACCCAAGATTCTGATTTTGTTTCAGAAGCTGTTTTACTGGACTCCTGAAAGCTCACACAAATTCAGAAGCTTCCATCGTCCTCACTTCACAAAATAGAGCTCATTAGTACCCCAGCATCTTCAGCATAACTGAAGTTCAAGATGTGTCATAGCAGCTTCTCCAGACAAACTCTTATTTCCTGGCTTTTTACTTTTATAGCTGTGGGAATTTGTTTTGCATCAGCAGTCAATCTTTTGTACACATTTCAAAAAGAATCTGTTTTCACTTGGGTCCTAGGGCACTTAGGTATTAGTAGTAGATATTTTGAAGCATAAGTTCATATAGGAAGTCATCAGTGTGGTTATAGTGCATAGCACTGATTTTTCCACTGAAGAAATTTTTATAGAAAAGGCATTTTCTACTTTTTTTGTTTGTTTTTCTGAAACAATAAGAAACGTCTGATCATATAAGTAGCAAATTTACCTGAGGAAAAAATCAAGCTATTATTGAAAACCATAGTAATTCCCACACATTCTTTTTTGGCAAAAAGTCAGTGGAGTGTATTTTTATCTTGAATGGCTTCCTTTACACAGCTATACCATAAATTTCTTTGGAATTCTGAGTCATCTGTGAAAATCCCTAACTATATAACAAACAACAACAGAAAAGTAAGTGAGATGAAAAGAAAAGGGAAGCTATGTCTGCAGCAGTGACTTATAAGAGATGCAGAGGTACAGGAAAAGAAGTGTTGGTAAAGAGGAGAATTCTCTTTAACCAACATTGGTGATATTTATTCCTTGTATTTAATTTGAAATTGTGCAAATTATCTTGGTAGTTCATTATGGATCCGTTGGAATGGTTATTCTGCTAGGTATTTTTCAAGAGTGTTATCAAGATGCAATTTACAGTAATCACCGTTATAAAGGCACACAGTCAAAGCGCTGGAGTTAATTGCTATTTAAATGTGATGTCTGTAGCATGACACTGCTGGTAGCCAGATTTCATTTTTATTTTTTAATTTTAACTACAGTATGGGAGAGGAGCCTATAATAAATACTCAAGTATATCTGGTTTCACCCTGGATACAGTTCTGCCTCCATAGCTGACACTGTTTGACATCAGTTAAATTAAAGGCTGGCTGGGCATGTCCTATCAGTTGCCATCTTGAAACTGACCTCCAGCTCAAAGATGAGGCCTGCTGACAAGTTATCAGGGGGAGTTTGCATTGCTGTTGTCATGTATTGCCTATTTGATATTTGAGTGCAAAAACAGTCTTTTCAAATGTATATGCCAAAACAGTAATTCAACTGGGTAAATAACACAGCAGTTTAAATGAGTAAGTGTTATTTAGTTGATAAATAGATGTTTGACTGAGCGATTGAAATGGCTCCCCTGGGTAAGATGAAGAAGTATGCTTTTAAAACTCTCTTTTATAGATGTTTATAGACAGAAAATCACAGAAAAAAAAAATCAAGTACCCATGGCGTTATGAGATAAATAGACAAAACTCTAAAACAGTCACCCACAGCAGAGATAATGATGTTGGGATTTATTTGTTCACAATACTATGAGTTGTTTGGGTTAGTCTTTCTTCCCAGATTTGTCAGTTTGTCACATCTGTAACCACTTAAATGCAGTTGATGTTCTTTGAATGTGATCTGCAGTGGTCCATCAAAATGGAAAAGCTTCTAAAAATAGCTGGAGGGAGTGAGTCAGGTGGCAAGATACATTCTCTACATTAGGAGGTGAAGACTGAAGGGAGCTATAAAAAAAGTTTACTTTAAGAGTCTCTAGAGACAGAGTTTATAAGTGAAGCTGTTAGTGCAGAAAAAGCCATTGCAAATATAAAGCTAGGATGATGTTCTGCTTTTCAGGTTTAAAAAAATAAACTTAAGCCTATTGACTAATAAAAGAGGTTCAGTGGTCATATCCATTTTGCATTTCATTTCTGTATTTCTAACCTGGGGAGGAAGGAACATGAAGAGGCCAATGTTGAGACACCTCCTGTAGAATTTTTGTGTGACTGCTCTGCATTACTCACCTTCAGGGTGAGAATTTTTAATAGGTCATTGTTAATATTTCTGTTTTACAAGTAGTCTTCTGAAAACATCAAGATCATGACCAACTCAGGTGCACTGGCTGTGTCAAAGCAAGGACTAGAACCAAGAAGCTCGCACTAGTTTTGTGTTTCATACCAACAAGAGTAACTAAAAAAAGATTCAATAATGCATAATCTTTAGAGCTCTGATAGCTTTTGTTAGACTTAAAACTTTATAAGTTGTTAGTTAAACTCGCAAATATATTTCAGTACAAGTTCAGGCATTTCTAAATTGTGTTATTTCAGCATTGTAATGTAGAACCATAAAAACAGGATCTCATGTATTAAATTCTTAAAAGCAAAAATAAGGATCCCTTTCAGTATGCCAGAGGTGAGGCAGCAGCTGTTTCTTAGACACATAGCACAGGCTGGATATAGAGCAGAGGCATGCCATGCTACAGAAATACAGACTTGAAAATAAGGGGTCATCCATCCGTTCCATTCTTTGTTGTAGGTTGAGTATATCTTGATTACTTGTGATAGTCACTCATCTAACCCGCTCTTAAAATCCTGTGCTGTGTTGAACCCCTACAGCTGTCACAGTTCTCTTCCTAGGTAGATTTTCCTGACATGCTGAAATGTTCCAGAAGGAGTGGTTGGGACAACTGGAAACAACTAGAGCAAAAAAAGAGCATCTATGGGGAGATGCTTCCAAAGATAATGCCAAACTGAACTGAGTCATCTCAGTATTAGGAACCTGAATCATGTCACTAGGCTGATTGATAAGTACAAATTCAATTGTCTCATCTGCAGTTTTCACCATTTTTTAAGCTAATAACTTCAAAATTTCCTTGAGAAATATAAAGGAATGGTCTTTTTCTAGTAACTTTTTGTTGGAAAAGTTTGACATCCAATTTACCTCTGAGGTGCATGCTGAAGTAGTATGAATGTAACTCTGGTTCTGTTGATGATTGGAATATTCTCTTTTTGGCTTAACTGATGTGTTTGAAGATTCTTGACTCCTGAAAAATGCCCTTTCCCAGATAGAAATAGAAAGCAGAATTTTGGAAAACAAAAGCAAGCTAAGGCTAAATTCAACCAGAAATACTAAAACTTGAGCCTCCATAAGAATTAAATTATTTGCAAAGTTGTAATTCTAGGGAATATATACTCAGCAGACTTGCAAGCAATGTAATTAGCAAAAGTCATTGATGGTGGTGTTTTGGAGCTGCTTTAATAGCCAGTGAAACCACACTCTCCAACAGAGACTATGGTGGCCTTGCCATTTGCACGCTCAGTAAGCTTGCTGCAGTGGATGAAAGTGAGGTACAATGGCTGAAGCAATATTCAGTGTAATTTCTATTTGATGTAGACGAAAAACACATGACAGTAATTTGTAAAGCAGATGTGTGCATGAGGGCACTCTTAACACTTCTTCAAGTGTTCTGACAAGGATTCATTTTTCTAAAACTTATTCTGTGGCAGAGGCTATTTATGTGTGTTAGTAGCCGTGTCAGTACTTAATAGCCCAGATATATATATGTGGTTTTTTTTATATATATATATATGTGTTACATATATGTTTATGACATGAGGTAAGTGACTATAAGCTGCTTATTTTTTAACTAATTGGAATATTAGATTTGTGCTGCTAATACAAGCCATATCTCTGAATGTACGTGACCACTGCTCCACTGAATTTTAGAACTGTATTTAAAAGTATAAAGTATTTTTTTATATATATATATGCACTGTATTAAAAAGTGTAAAGATACAGTTTTGTTTAAAAAGAAACTAAATGAGAAGCAGATTCCAACATGGAGGGGAGGCTTCTGATTTCAAACAGAATCTAAGCTCCAGATTCCCACCAATTTTACATGTGGATTTCAGCAACAGATTACACTTACTGACTTCACTATTCTTTATGTCAAACATTTCCACTAGCTTCCGTGGACTGGAGCAGCTTTACTGGAGTCATGAAATTAACCAAATTGAAAAAATATATAATGCGGATAATCTATTGAGTGTAAGGAGTCTGTGGACAGAGTCAGAATACTGGAAGAGGCACTGGTCTATTAATCTTCCCACCTTTATTACTTACACAGCTTTTATCTTAATAATAATGCCTACTGTAATACTTCTTGGAAATAGCTTTTTCTTTGACTGTTTCACTTTGACTATGGATATACTGATCCTGAAGAACAAGGTTCTTCAGAGTGTGTCAGGGAGTCTGGTCTCAGATTAAATACAGTTGATGTTCATTTAAGTATGCACAGTCTGCCTCCAAAGAAATAATTTACAGCACACTTTTAAAGAATGTTGGGAAGAAAATATCATTTATTACCGTAACTTGGAATTGTGAAGTGAAGTAAGTGTAATGTTGTACTGAAAGGAGATGAAGGAGCCCTCAGTCAGGCTGACTTCCCAGCTCTGCCAGTGATTCCAGTATAGCGTTCAACAGGTAATTTTATGTGCTCTGTACCTGTTTTCCTATTCATGTGGATAAGGACTAATTTAAATTCTAGTGAGATGGTGCCTGACTTCATTAAGGTAGGAACTTTGAGATATCCTCTGTTGCAGTAATCCATTAGAAATTAAATCACGTAGTTTTTATAAAACATTACATGTTTGAATCTGGTTGATATGTCTGTGTTCTTGGGCAGCTCTAAAGGCACATTGCTTGACATTCTCAGCCATTTTTCCTTTCTTTGCAGCCTGTCTTTGCAGCTTCTTCTGCTTTCTTTTTTTCTTCATGCTGTGATGTTATTGTAGACCCATTAATATAGAAAATGAAAAAACAAACAAGTTGCCAAAAACTGTATAGCAGTTGGTATTCAGAGCATTCTTTTAACATTTCAAAACACTGCTAACATAATATCTGTTTCATTATGTACAAGTGTAAGTGCTGCTAACATAGATAACCATGCTATTGCAGCTCTCTCAATTAAAGGTAGTCAAGAGAGAAAGGCTGTTATGTACTTACCAGCTGGAATTATATGTCATTCTGTGCCACCCTGTTACATTCATACAGTGCTGGAATATATTTCAAAAGTAACTTGCCATTTATTGAAAATAGCATTACATCATGAAAAAACCATGAAGCAAACATTGAGCTTTTAACAAATACTGTCAGGTTGTATCAGAGGTATCACTACCATCCATTGTGTATTAGTAGTTATATTAATTATACCTTTAAATTTTGGTGATTGTTTACAGATACTTTCTGTGG
Organism: Fulmarus glacialis; assembly: GCF_000690835.1. Taxonomy (NCBI): domain Eukaryota; kingdom Metazoa; phylum Chordata; class Aves; order Procellariiformes; family Procellariidae; genus Fulmarus; species Fulmarus glacialis. The sequence continues at coordinate 30,056 of NW_009215846.1, forward strand.
TTTTCTGGTCTTTATAGTGTCCTTTGTAATAATTCTAAAATGGATTTATGACTATGTTGTTTGGGAATATGGAAGACAAAATCAAACATTGCTATATACTGTAGCTTGAAAGCACTGCTAACTCTTCACATATCACACTCCATGTTTAAAATATGTCTAGCCTCAGAACCATCCTGTTCAGCTGAGAATGGAAGGGATTTGCACCATGTTTTAAAGGTTGACTATTTCATGGGCTGGAAGCCGAGCGCTCAACCAGAAAGGTCTTGTATCTTGTCTTCAATAATGCATGCTGAAGAACCATCAAATGATGGATTTTAACTAACCACAGCGCGAGGGAGAAAGACTTGTAGATAGTCCCTGCTTCAGGCAGAGAGAACTTAAAAGGCAGCACATTGAGTTGTAATAACTTTCTTTCAAGTGGGAGAAGATGCACGTTAGAGTGCAGACAGTGTCCTCTAAATCCTTTTCTGTGCATTTCATTTCTGCTGTCAACCCTCTTGTCTATGACCTGGAGTTTATTGGACTACTTTACTATATAAAACAATGGTAATAAGAATTTGCAGTCAGTTCATTTAGATTGAAGTTACCCCTTCAGTTCACCTTTCTGATAATTTTTTTTATACCCTCGTTGTGTACAAGATGCAGCTGAAAAGAGGACAGGGAAATTTGTATGTGCTTAATTGACTCTCTACTGTTATTATATTTGATCAGTAAAGAACAATCGCAGAATTGAAGGGTTGGAGGGATTAGAAGATTGCAGATGCTCCACAGAAAAAAGGTTCCCAGCCTTCTTCAAATATAGGGGCCAAATTCTTACATACTGTTCTTACAACAGGCAAATTGCATTAGAATAAGAAAGGAAAGTTACAGTTTGATTTAAAAGGTGGCATTGCCACAGATGTTCATCTTGAATGAATAAAAATACCTATATTAAAAGCAGTTATCTCATTTGATTTATATTTGCTTTTATTTTATAGGACCATGGGTCACTAGGAATAGCAGCATAGATAGTGGAGAAACAGAAGTTGGCCGCAGGGTCACCCAGGAAGTGCCTCCTGGGGTTTTTTGGCGGTCTCAGATCCATATCAGCCAGCCACAGTTCCTGAAGTTCAACATATCCTTAGGGAAGGATGCTCTTTTTGGTGTTTATATAAGAAGAGGACTCCCACCATCACATGCCCAGGTACTTTATCAATGTATTTGTTGGCTTTAAATGTCAAAATGCAAAAGTTTAGAGCATCTGTGTTAGATTTATGTTGGAGCTTGTGGAGCTCAAGTTTAGGGATTCTGTGCAGTATCCTGGGAATTACTTAATTTGTGATATTTGATTGAATGCCCTGATATTAAGCTTTCTAGGTTATTACATACCTCAACAGTACATTGATAAAAGAAGTAATCAATGATGGTGTTCTTGCCATTCAGGTTTTTAAAATAACTTGCAGTTTGGCACTCAAGGTTTTGAGACAAAAAACCCTCTGACAAAATCTTGGCACCAGTTGGGATAAACCTATCCAGTTACACACGAGTCAAAAATGATGAATGATGATGGTCAAACTCACGGTATCAAAGCACTGTATATAGTTGGAATGCATGCACAGCTAGATGTCTTAACATATAATTTTCTGTCTTCATAGTTTTAATCTCCACAGGCTGTTGGAATGGCATTGCTGGCATATGCAACAGACTTTGGCATCACTGCTACCCAGCCATATTAGAGAACATAATGCAGTGGCCATGTGTTTGAGAGCTTTAATTTTAGTACTTTTCCCTCAAGGACGGTATTTAGGTATAATATCTGACTCAGACATGGGGCAAGTCTTGCAGTTGGGAAACCCAATTCTTTTTGATTTCTAACCAGCCTCAGAGATGAAAAATCAGTAACACCTCATTTTTACAGTGACCCTGTAGTACAGAGCTAAGGCCTGTAGGTAAAGATAGTTTTAAAGTTAGTGAGACCAAACTTAAGTATCCTTTTCTTCTAAGTTGTGCAGTAGGTGTTTTAATTTCTTTGCTGTTAGAAGATATAGCCATATTTTCTGTTAAAGAGAGAATTTTTTTAATTATATTGAAAACTCATTAATGTGAATCGAAGGATTCCCATTTACTTAGATTAGAACTGTAATGAGAATATATTTGCAGTTACACATACTAAAAGGAAAGAAGAGCCTCCATTCTTTAGAGAGCAAGGGAAGCAGAAATAGCAACCAGCTTTTGGAAAGAACCCCTTCCTTCAGGCATATCCTTGCCGCTAAAAATCAGTTCTTCATTCAGGAATTATCACCTAAGCTTAAAATGCTTTCTTTAGTATATGATTTCCAAAAAGCAAATGTAGAACTCCATGATTCCTTTTGGGAAAACCCCATTTAACATTTCTAGATGCCCTGCCCTGATTTGCAAAGAACTGCTACTACTTTTTTTTTCATTTGGCAAAGCAGACTGCAATTACATAAATGGTTAAAATGCATGATCTAAGCTAAAAGCCCAGAGGCTTTAATATAATTGCATTGCTACAGATTGCCTGCAAGGAGATATCAACCTTAAATGAACTGTGTCCACGTGCATGCACAAACTCATGGTACAAACAGTGAACCAATTGATTTTCTGGGGAAAACTACACTTACATTAACTGAATTTTGGATCTGCTTCCCAATGTGAAGCAAATTTATAGAACTATTCTGCATTTCCTCTGGTTCCTCGGTGTTTATTATTGCCTGTAGTCTGAATTGAGAACCAAAATCTTTAAATAGAGTTGGGAGGAAAGGAAAAAAGAGGTTTGCATGGGTTTATGACCTCTACTTTTAAGACTTTGTGAACAAGGAGCTTTGACTATCCAAACTCCATCAACTTCCTGTAGTATGCTGTTTTAAAATGTTCTGCGAGTTATTGAATGGATATATCCGACTGGTAAGAAATAAGGATCAGTAGTCCACAACCCAAGGAGGGGAGGGCAAGTGGTTAGTTTTCCATATAGCTAGAGGTTAGCATACAGCATCCTGAAGTTCCATGCAAAGACTAGATAAATTGGGGAAATTACAGAGGGCTGTTGACTAATTTTCACCCATTGCCAGACATCCATGCAACACAGAAGATATCCACAGAGAATATGTTCCAGGGTGGGAGCCTTTCTTAAGAATGTTTTGATTTTGGCTGTAATGCTTCAGTATGTTTTCTTGAGGGCGAAATTATGTCTATGGATCTTTAACTGTTGCAATGAAGTAATGGCATAATTTATTGAGCATGTCTCATTTAATTCAGAATTTTGGCGCTCACTTCCCCTATCATTCCACCATGAAAAAAACAGCAATTTAGTTGAGGAAAACAAACAAAAGTATAAATCATGAAGTGAAAATGGCTTAGGGCAACCAAAGCTCCTAAGCAATCATCAAGGTCTGCTATAAATACAAGTTAATTATAATTGTCTGACTAAGACATGATGGAGGTATGCCTGTATCTTTTACAAGAAATCCAGTTGGATGTAACTGGTAGTACAAAATACTTTTTTAATTCAAGCTGAACTTTAATTTCTATTGCACTGTAATCAAATGTATTTGTCCTAGGTTTCATTATGATGTTCTCATCTGAGAAGGCTATGATCAGGCAAAGTTTCTCTTCTTTCTTTCAGTCCACCTTACGTGGATAGGATATAAATTTTGTGGTCTTTCTGTTAAATTAAATAACGAGAAATATCAACTGTGTTTCCTACTGATCTGGATTCCTCCTCAGAGAACCTGTTTCCAGTCTTCAGAGGAAGCAATTCCAACCCTCTTCATAACTGGAGTTAATGAGATCCACCAGTATAATCTGCAGAATTACTTTCCCATATTCATGCAGGGCCCTGGTGCTTGTCAGCAGGGTGGTACAGCAGAAGATTGCTTGGCATTTTTGCCCAGCAATCAAAATTCAGCCAAGCTGCTGCCAAGAGAGATAATTCTAGAAAAAGAAAGGCAAGCTGTTACAGACCTGAGTTAGTGAAAAAAAGCCTTGTTCTGACAGAAAGGAGCAGAATAGTTTTGTATTAATGAAAATAGTCTGAAGTTGACACCAGACGATATTTTAAAATTTAAATTTAAAATCCTTGTTTCTGCAGGTTAGGGACATGAGCTGTAAAGCAGTGAACAACTACACTTGACAGTTCATCACTGATCAGTGCTGATATGTCAAGCCAAGTAAAATCCTTTGTGGGAGCAAGTCAATAATCAGCAAATTAGGTACATGATTAACCTGAGACAACAAGATGCAGTTCCTGTCTGAGAGCCCTGCTGAGATTTAACCTTCTCAGTATTACTGTTTAGCAAATATTCCAAATGCCTGGTTTAGTCAGTCAAACTGATGTAGCTGTAAACTTGTCTAGAAGCAGCCTTGTGTGCCACGTGCATAGGGAATGGAGCTCTAGAGGAGAGGTAAAAATCCAGTTTTGAGTGGCAAGCAGACTAGAAACAGGAATGCATTGCTTTCAAGCAAAATTCTTCCAACCTGTGTAGTACTACATAGAAATAACGAAACACACATTGCAGGCTTGAATGATCAATAGGAAATTAGTAGAAGATAGTCATATTAATAAAATTGATAATGTATAGAAAATTAACTGTAAATCTCAAATAATGCATGAAGTGACTCTACAGAGATTACAGCAATTATGATGTTACTACACGTTGGTAGAACATTCCAAATGACGCATGAAATAAGGAAACCTTATAGAAACATCACTGTAATGTCTGGAGAAGGCAGTGCATGGAGTTGTATTGTTTTCATTTCCAGCAGAGTGTTTTATACTTACAAATTTTTCATGTCAAAATGAAAACTGTTTTCATTTAGAACAGGAAATGGCTTTATTTGAAACAACTTGAATAGCTGGGGAGCTTGAGTGTTACCTTGTTTTTTAGCCAGTGCTCAAACACATTTAGGTGCTCTGACTACCTTGAAGTTACCTGATGGCAACTGTGCTGTTATTACTGAATGCTGTGCTGCATTGTGCTGGTTGTGTTGTGTCACATTCAAATGTTGAAACAAATCAGTTGGCTGTCACTGTGGGTATCAGATGTTTCATGGGTGTATTTTAATGAATAAATACCAACTGGTTTTTATGAAGAACTAATTTTAAAGCACTTTGCAAACAAGTTTCCCTGACACATGTTTTCTTGGCTGCTTAGGTCTTACAGGGCTTTGGCATGAAGACGAATGCTAGCCACGACACCAAACATGTTTTTTTTCTCCCCACCCCCTCCATTTGAATATGCATCCATTATTAAGACAAGAGCTCTAAGAAATCTTTCTTTTCAATTCCTAATTTCAAACACTCTTTGGGATTTCGTGGCGGCATGCAAATAGTTTCAAATCTAAGAAAAAACCAAAGATTATGCAGGCTTTCTGTGGTTTTAGTCTTGACCCCTGCAAGCTCCCTTTGCTTCGCCATGCTTTCACAAGTAGCTCAGTTCCTGTATGCAACTGGGCTCAGTCGATCTGTGCTATATGGATGGCATTGTGCAGTGTGGTCACTACCCTATACGTAAGTTCCAAAACTGTTTTGCTGACTCCCCGTGGTTACTGGAAAAAGAAAGTCCTTATTAGCCTATGAATAAAATGCATCAGAGGAGGACAGAAAGCACTGAATGGAGAAATTATAAAAACAAATTGTCCAGAAACCACTTAGTATGAGATTTAGATTTGTAAATAAAAGTATGCAGTAGGGTTTTGGTATGCTGTGTAGTGAAAATAAACAAACTCACTGAGAATGTGAATTTGGAATTTGTTTAGCGAGGTAGGCTGGCAAGTCACTTTCTTATATGGAGCTTTAATCATAGTAAGTATTCCCCCTGCAAAATTGAACTCTGAAGATGTAGTCATTTGGGATTTCTGGTGCATTTTGCTTCTGAGCAGTTTTTGCCATTTTTGTGTGACTTTCGGTATGAAGCCATGAAATATAAAAGATTAAAAAAAAAAAGTACTTCAGAGATTTAGTTTGATTTGACAGATCCATTCCCTAATTCATGTGATTTAGTTGCCTCTTCCTTAGCAGTTGTGTGTGTTAGATTAAAAATTCCACAGTTGCTTCTTAATGATCATGAAAGTACTTTCATTCTTTTCCTAGATGGGTCTTTTAATCTATGTATATTTGTCAATAAGTAGCTTTAAAGCAAGAGTGATATTTTCAGCACAACATTATATAAAAGTAATTAATCACGCAAGTGTGGTAAATTGGAAAATCAACTGGGCCGCAAGAAGCAAAATGATGATTCAGCCAACCGTGTGAAGAAATCTTACTTGGTTATGAATTCACAGTACCGTCTCGGTGACCCTTCAGTCAGGGATTTTAGATTTTGGGGTACATATACCTAGTACTTGCTGACACATTAAGATTTGTACACCCGGGGAACCACCATCAGATACATTATCTTCCTTCTTTTTTCCACAGTCCTGAGGAATCCAAAGAGGGATAAAAAAGTATTGTTATATTCTGTATCAGTTTGCACCGGTACTTTAGCATTCATAAAGTTATTCAGGTTTAGTCATTTTGCTTTTGCCTGAGCACGCAATAGTTCTTCATAGTTTGATTAAAGAGGGGCAATACCAGTCTTAACTTTACTAAAAATCGTAGCCTTATGGGGAGTCATGCCAAGGGACTTGCTCTCACTAGGTCACACACCATCATTGTGAAAAGAGATTCTGCAGCTAAAGCTACTTCAAGCAGTTTCAGCCTGAATACTCTTCCCCTTCGATCTTGCCAACTGCTGAGCCTTCTCTACTATATGAGGTAGAATCAGCATCAAACAGAGGGGAGGCAGAGGAACCTGCCAGCACAAGCAGAGATGAACAGCATGTTGCCAGTGAGAAATGTCAGCTTTTATTGCTACTTCCTTATTTGACCCTTTGTGAACGATTGTTCAAGATTTCTTTTTCCCAAGATGTTGCCCAAGTAATAACATTTCCCAAGGAGGTGATGAGTCTGTCCTTAACCTCTGATTGTTAGACGATAGGTTTTAGCAATATTTCCAAATGTCATTGATTTAAGAGATAGATATCTGTGTATTTGGCACCTCTGATACTCTGAAAGTTACTGACATGCCAGAATTCTCTACATCTCTGGCGTGCCTTGGCTTAAATGTTCTAATTTGCTTGATTTACCTTCTCCTGCAAAAATCTTGGGTGAAAAAAGGCTCAAGTGGATGGCAATCTGATATTAACAGTTCGGTGAAACTTCTTATTCCACTTCTCCTACTCTTTACCACGATTAAAGCATAGGAAGGAGTGGATAATGTACTTACTGTGACAATAGCTTCCGACGTTAGTAGACCTGGGCTAAAATTCCTACCCTGCCATGGATTTCCTTTGTGGCTGCATATTGGTGTCATAGTTCCACATGTTTAACAGGAGGGTAATAGCACTTCCATACTTTTCCCTTTGATGTAAGGCTAAGTGTATCAAGGACTTTATATTGCTCATATATAACTGTTACAAAATTTCAAATAGAAAGGTCAGCTTTTATACCCCAGTTTTAGATAGATGTGTAGCATGGCACTAAAGTGTTAAATCAGTCCATCTGTCTCTCTCTTCTACTAGAATGGAAACTCTTCATTATTTTATTGCATATTGTGTGTTATTTGCTAAAACTCACCGTTAATGAGTGGCATACAGTGTACAAGACAGCCCTCTGGATGTTAGGTCTCTTTAGGATGCAAGATTAGTTTTCTGTTTAAACTGAAAGCAGGTGAAGCTGTATGTTTTCTCAGAGCTGTCGCAAGCACAGACTGTATGTGCTAGGGATAACGGAGGGATGTGCAATGAAACTACTGGCAAGCAAGCACATACTATTACTGTATTTTATTGAACATACACATCTTTCTTTAGACATGTCTATCTATCTCTGTCTACTCCTACATAGATAAATGTGTCTAAAACAAGACGTGTTTTCATAGGGGACTTGTTATACAACTATCAAAAGATTAGATATATTGTTTTTGTTGTTTCTTAAGGGCTTCCCTTAGATAGGGACTATGAGAGCTAGTAAGTTGAGCACAACATCAGCTTGAGAGCTCCAGAATCACAGACGTTAAAGACAGAAAAAAAGCCTATTAGGACAGCTAGTCCAGCTGCTTTGTTATGCAGAGTTATTCCCTGTTGTAGATTAACCAATATTTCTTCCAGTCCTGTTTAATTGTGTGATGCAGTGGCATCTCCATTGGGAGGCTATTACTGAGCTTAATAGATGGGAAGCTTATCTGACATTCATCTTAAATTTCTTTCTTTCTTTTTTTAGTTTCATGCCATTAATGGTGCCATTCCTCTTATACTCTAAATAATCACCTGCTCTGTTTGATCCCTTTTCCAAAGATTAATGTAATGTTCTACCTTATTTGGAAACCATCCAACCAGAAATTCTCAGTTTTCCTTAATATAAGTTCAATTCCTTCAGCCACTTGATTTGTGTTATTCCTTTCCATGCTCCCTCTGGTTTTTGTATCCTACTTGCCCCTGATTGTTCCACATACAAACTCAGGTAAGGAACTCTTACTCTGTGACGTAAAACTTGCACAGTGTATTTTTATTGGGTGCTGAGTTACCTAACATTAGACAAACGCATTTCCTGTTGTGCTGTTCCTGTTTGTTTTCACATTCTGGGGGCTTCCATTCAATTACATGTCTGGAGCTACATCTGAGACTTCTGTTCCTCTTGCAGCAAGAATTTATTGTAGGCAATTGCTTAGAAAAGGGTGTGTCTTTCATAGGTTGAAGGTTTCCAGCTTTGAAAGCTGTGTAGGAACCTAAAATTTGATGGGTCAATTCATTGATTTCAACTTCTTCAAACCCAGCCTGTCAAGAAACACCATTTGTACATTTTTTGATCACCTATGCAGAGCAAAGATGCATAATTCTATGTCACTGTTTAAGAAAGGATGAGAGTCACAGAATCTCTGTGTGTTCCATGGTCGACTAGTAAATACTAGTTTCACATTGACATATCTTCCAGAAATACCATTTTATGACAAGGTAGAAGAGGAAATATAGTGTCAGGTTTTGAGCTGAAATATCATTCTGTATTCAGGTCTGTGTGTTTGGGGTTTTGTTTGTGTTCTTTTTTTTTTCTTTTTTTTTTTTTTTCTTTTTTTTCGTTTTTTTACTCTGCAGTATGATTTCATGGAACGCTTGGATGGGAAGGAGAAATGGAGTGTGGTGGAGTCCCCACGGGAACGTCGAAGTATTCAGACCCTTGTTCAGAATGAGGCTGTGTTTGTTCAATACTTGGATGTGGGTTTGTGGCACCTGGCATTTTACAATGACGGCAAGGACAAAGAAGTGGTCTCTTTCAGTACAGTTATTTTGGGTAGGTATCTCCACAAGCTGAGCATTTTTCCTCTCTGTTTATACCTTCCCATACTTAATGTCATAATACTTTCTTGCAGCCTTCAGTATTCAGCCTGTTTATCCTTATGTTATGTTGTGCATTTTTTTTCTCAACACTGTTCTGTCAAAAGGTCTGTGATGGTGTGCTGATTTTAATTTGCTGATTTCTTTTTTCAGATTTTAGCATTCCCATAGATCTTGAGTTTAGTTCTGGAAAGCAAGACTCAAATAAGTTCAGTCTGGGTTGAAGCATTCCCCAGTTAATATTCCTCTCCCTTATCTCTGTCATTTTTATACTTCTTAGATGCTTCTCCTGAGAAGCTTCTTTACACCCAAGTGGAATAGTATCCAACAAGCAAGCTGTTTAATCTCAGTAGAAAGGCAGCGCAAGAAACTGACACCTGCGAATGAGGTTATTGTTTGCAGTCACCCCAGGGATTGAGTCAGTTAATTAGCCATATGCTGTTTTACAGCTTACTACTCACCTAATAGTGGGTCGTCATCTCAACATGGTGGAATCAAGAGTAGAAGAACATCTAGCCTATGATCTGAGAAGCTTGCAGTTTTGCTAGAAAAATAGGGTTCCGTTTAATTGAAAATCAAACGGAGTCTAAATTCTCCCAGCTTTATCAGAAGATTTGTTGAACTTCGAAGCACTTGATGAACTTTGAATATCTTGTCACAGTGGCATAAAAAATTGTCTATGTGATAGACAATAGCACATGATAGTCTATGTGCTGTTCCATCCTGGCTGGTGAAGTGTTAAATGGCACTATATTGTATAAATCTGTAATTCCTGTTAGTTTAGGGAA
>NW_009215846.1:40237-40984 GCF_000690835.1 Fulmarus glacialis
AACTTCAACTTCAAAAGTCCTAGTGAGTTTTTAAGCTTGATGAAAAATAGTTGGAGGTCTTTTCCAGGCTTGCCTGATTAATGATATGAAGCTTAATTTTTTTCCTTTTCCATTAGTATAAAATTCAGTTTGTTGGCTTAAGTCCCAAAGGGTGTAGGAGGATAGCCAATACTGTGTCATTAAGTATGAATAGAATTGTTTCTGTTAACCTCAGTTAAGATGAAAAAATGATTTTTCTTCCATAGCTCATACGTGGTTTTGTAAGAGTTACTAGGTGCTATGCATGTTGATATATATATTTGCATATTTGCCCATAGAAGGCTTTTTCTTCTTCTCCAAAAACAACAAGAACATTTGTGCTTATATCTTGTTATGTCCCTGTTGTGTTTAGAAAACCTTCAGATATGATAAGCTGTCCTTGAAAGAGTTGCCTGGTCTTGGCTACAGCTTTCAAGAGCATCAAATGTCTAATAGTCTGGTAGACTACTTGATAGTGCAGTAATAGTAATTGGACTGAAATGTAGAGAAAAGTATAGTGTTTATCCAGTTCAGAGGTCCTTCTACACACACCTAGTATCAGATGTTTCATAATCAAAGGATCTGAGACAGCTTAAAGTTTCTCTGATGTGGAAGAGGAGAAAAAATAACAGAAATGATGTTAACTCCCAGACAATACTAAATTTACTATGATTTTGAATACATAGACAATGCTTTTGTGTGTCATTGTCGTGGTTTAACCAACCACGC
>NW_009215847.1:0-43911 GCF_000690835.1 Fulmarus glacialis
GCCGCCCCTCTGCCCAGCATCCTTCAGAGTAAAGCCTTTGGTGTTTGATGAACTGTAGTTGCGTCCCTTAAAATGAGGCTTTTGAGTGATGGGATTGTAAACTGTCATGTTCCGACTTTCCCTCTGAGCTCCACCACATCTTAGGAAACATGTGCTGTCGAAACGGAAGAGGTGATAAAATTTGGTTCCTGTTGGGAAGACTAAAGCACTCTAAAGCACTTTTACAGGACTTTGAAGAGACTCAGTTAATGTTATTCTGCCCCTTACTTGAAAGCCTGAATATGCAGAAGTTGGTCAAACTGGCAGTAACCTCTCTTCATGTGTCAGGGAACACCAGAGGGCTATAAAGTTGCACTGTGTGGAAAATTCAATTCTAGCAGAAATTACATGGGTATAGCCAGCAACACTAGTGAGATTGGACACTGACCAAAATATTAGAAAAACAAGTGACCACAAACCACAGAGAATTCTCAGACCCACAGCACACCAAAAAGCACTCCAAAGCAGAATTTATTAAAGCCATACGCTCTTGGATATGAATAAAGTGCACAACTATTTTGAAGGACTTTCAGTACATTTAGCGTTTTACAGAGAATCAGGCCAAACAAGCCCACATTGGGCTTGCCCAAACACATCCTGATGATGTAGACTCTTCTCTCCCTGCAGTATCACTGAGTGGTTTAGCAAAGACACCAACTGAACGGAGCAGAGAGGCTCCACAGAAGTCAGTAAGGTCTGGAGAAGCAGGAGAGGTGATAAGTAGGAAATGATACTCTGGTGCTACCCTTATTTGTCCTTACTTGTTAAGAGCCTGATTCTGTGACTAGCTACGTGTTTTCTCTGGTGCTGTAGGGGTGGTTGCGTGAACCAACTACTCAGCAGTGTAAATCTCCTGCACTGCTGCCTTTACGGACAAGTATCACTTTCCTGTCCAGAGTGAATCATTTGATAAGAGCAGCCCTCTGCCATGGCTTCTTCTCCTCACTGCTCCTCTTGATGAGAACTAGGCTGCTTTCATTTTCTGTTTGCTCATTGCGTGTCCGCTTGCCTCAGGGAGCTCTCACAGTGCCATATGATGTGCTGCACCGATAGCTGCTGGTGGCAGCGGGGCTCCGAACCATGCTGTTGTCCTGGCTCTATGTATAGGATCTCAGCCTTTTGCTTGCTCTCCCCCTGCGGTGTTTTCAGTTGCTGTGGTCTAAAGTAGCAGCCGTGGCTTCCAAATTCGGAGCGAGGATATTGGAATCATGTGTATATGCCTGCCTGAAGCGAAAGGCTTTGCTTTGTATGCCACTGAACACAGCGCTCCCTGGCTCTTTGTAAAGGGGCGGGGAGCAGTGCAACGTCCCTTCCCTTGGAAAGGTACCTTACCGAAAATGAGCACTGTAAGGACTTCTATCGTTAAAAAACTACTGCTAAATGTGCATATTCCAAACAGGGCTGGAGCAATGCCAAATATGGTGCAGCTTATCTGAAACACAAAGTGCCTGTTTCTAAGAGAGAAGGTTAGGGTTGCAGTATTGAAAAGCTTCTTTTGATATATGCTGCTCTGGAGTTGGGGGAAGGGAAGACATTTTTAAAAGGCATTGTTGGAGGCTCTTTTGAAAGAGGCCTCAAACCTATTTGTGCAAAATAGGGGTGGGATGATAGAGAAATTCGTGGGTATGGCCTTGCTTGTATTAGCACGATAAATCACTGAAAAAATGCAGCTCAGCATGAAGTGTGTGATAAAAGGCACAGAAATCACTGATTCTATGGCTTGTATTTAGTGGGTCATCCCAGCTCAATGACCATAACCTGCTTTCCTGTCCTGTAAGTGTTAATTCTGAAGCTATGTCTTGTGGCCATAGAGTTTTGCTAAGGATTCTCGACAGTAAGTTGTGGGCTACCCCTTTGCCTTGCTCATAATGTTGCTACATCACTACCTCATTGCCATTGCTACAGTTGTGTCAGTGTTTCAGTCAAGAGTCCCCATATTCAGAGTTTTATACAGCTGGGGAAAAATTAGCTCCGTAATTAATCATGGCAGACAAAACTCAGGGAATTAATTTTTATTTCTTCTTTTTTTTTTGGTAATGTTTAATAAAATCATCTGCAGCCTAGTAGTTAAGCAAGGAGTTCTCTGCTTATCCCAGTTTTTTACTCTGGGTGGTGTCTGCAGAAGACGGATGATTAAGTGATAGAAACTGGGAAGGAGTATCTTAGTTTGGGTGTGCTGAAAAAGTTCTTCCAAGTATAGGCACTGGGCCAAGCGATATTGCATGAGTTTTGATTTCAAGGCTCTGTGTCTGCCTAGGATAAGTGAAAGGCATGTCTTAAGCACTTCTAAATAAATAAATGTCATTTAGGTATGCAGTTGCCACCCTCAAAAACTTTCCAATGCTTCTCTTTGCAATTAGATGTTATCTAAACTCCCCTGCACTTAATATAGAGAATACTTAAGCAACCTGTCAATAATGAAGTATTGTTATTTAGTTACCTCGGGGAACTGAAAAGATTTTAGAGGTGCCTGCTGTAGTGCAATGGCTGCTATATCTTAATGAAATAACTTGTCATTATTACAAGCCTTTTCTGAGGTCAAGGAGGAGATACTTCCATTCCTGAGCATAAAATGTCAGGAGTTTAAAAAATGAATCATAAGAATGATTGTAAAATAGTAAGATTTTTAGAAGTATGTAATTTCATTTCTTTGTTTTGGATACTATGTTTGGAGCCCTTAGATACCACATTTTGAGGACTTTTCTGCACCTACCAGCGCTAGAATTTTTTTCTTTTAAAATGGAAACTGAGATCCTCATGTACCCAGATGACTTCAAGGGTCAGGGCTTTCAGGAAAACCTCACCCATCTCAGTAATCACTCAGTGATTATCAGCAATGGTCAGTAGCATTCCAGACTTCAAAGTCCTATAAGTCCGTGAAAAGCATTTCAGCAGGTCCATGGGGTAGGTAAGTCCATCAGCCTCATCTGTGGGCTGATGGCATGAGATGAGGGTGCTCATGAGTGATCAAAAGGCCTTCTCCTCTCTATTGCTGCTCTGTGGGTGAGGGGTGTTTCAGTGAGGGATGGATATGTGTTTACAGCAACACCAGTCACACAGCATAGGCACAGCAGATACACCATGAGGCATACTGTATTTTCCACGAAGGGATGAGGAAAAGCCTGGGCATGGAGGGAGGCCGTAAGTACTCCCACCCGTCAGCACAGATGCAGACTTTTGGAATTTACCAAATGGCTGCTCAACTCCCGTCGTTTAGACTGGACTGTGTCCTCCCTTGCATGTTCTGGTTTGTAAATGAAACACACATATTTTTTCCCTCAGCATGGCAATTGGTAGTGGAAACCACTGATTTATCGTCCCATCTTCTGATCACTAGAAGAGGGTTTGATTATCAGAGGCTGCAACAGTTCATCTTCCTAAATCTCCATAGCTTGTAAAAATTTCAGTCTTCCTACAGGCTACCATCTAACTTGACAAAATGTTTGCAGCAAAGATTTTCTCGAGTGAAATAGGCCTGATTTCATATTTGCGAAATGAAAGAGGGCATATATGGTGAAAAGAAATGATTAGCAATGGCAAACAGGTTCATGAGCACATTCATCTCTTTACCTGGTAGGTGACTGACAATGGCTGCAGTGCTTAATCATTTCCCTTTTGATTCTGACCTTGTCTGATGAGTGGGAGTTGTTTCATCAGTATCTCTCATATAGCCCGTTTCTCTGACTGGCTGGGCATGATTCCTGTCATCACGAGTGTCACTAGAAGATAGCCAACTGATCTTTTTGAGTGTGGCTGCCTTGTGGGTACCCAGACAAAGTTGCCTTAAAAGCTGTTGGTAAAAAAAGAATGTGTGCTGCTCTTCGTAATTTGCTGCAGGCGGGGTGGTACATCCGCTTCCTCCCTGAAGGTCCATATAGGAAGTCCATGGGGAGGACAGAGTGTGCATTTGGGCTGATGGCCAAAGAAAAAAGGGCAGGCAAGGCTTTCCCCAGAAAGCAGGACTAGGGATTATTAGAAGCATGGACTTCCCTTCAGTGTGTATAGTTTGGCTAACTTTTAGAGCTCCCCATCAAAAAGCCAAAGATATGTTGAAGCAAGTTTCATGGGGAATATATCAATGAAATGTTGAACTTTCAGAACTTTGAAAAATAAATTGAGGGCTTATAAATTACACAGAATGAATTATAGTACGCTGGAAATGTCAGGAAACCACACTGCTTTCATTAGGTTTTGGTTATAGTATCCTCAAGTTTTCCCAATCAACAGCTAACCTTCAGAACCATTTTATTACCTACATATAAATTCTGGATTGCTTTTATGCAATTCAGATCTGGAAACTACTTATAATATCTGGGAGAAAAACTGTTGAAAAATTCGTATTTTTTTTAAAAACAAATAGTCAATACTTCTTTCCAGCCTGTCCCACATACTCCTGAATTTGGGATTTCTGTCTTAACACAGTTGAAGTGGGACTGCTGTAAATTTGCACTGTTGTAGAGCCACGACAGCCAAATTACAAGTGTGAATTGAGGCACCATCAGATTTTTGGAATCCACAGCCCAAACTCAGCCTATGGGGCTCCCTTGAAGATAAAAGTCAGAAAAGTTTGAGAAAAGGGTTTGGTTTGAACTCAATTTTCTGACACCTACTCAGCCTGAGATACTTGAAACCCCACAGCTTAGGGGTATCTCATACTCTGCTTGTGCTCGAACACTTGACAACACACAAAAGTTGCCAGGAGAGAGCTCCAGCACTGATGTTTTTGTTACCAAGTCCAACTGCTTGGGTAGGGCTATGGAGATCTCTCATGGGGAAGTTGCATCAAGGTGATGGATTGAGACGCAGAGATTAGGCAAAACAGGATGCTTGAAACCTAGCCTAGTAAAGGCCAGACAGGATTTGAACTTTAAACAAATGGTTCTCATTTTCTCTTAGTAACTTAAATTTACACATAATCTGGATAGAGTCAGAAAGATCTTCCTAAAATATTCTTCCTTTTGGCAGGGTGCTGTCTTCTGAACCTTGTTTTCTTCTTTACATCTTCAGAAACATGATCTGGGAGGGCTGACTTGTGACCGAAGTTCCCCACTGCTGGTATTAATAACAAAAAGCCCGACGTGAAGCCTCTCCAACTCCCACCCGCCTCTGACAGGATCAGGCCCTAACACGGCTTAGAGACAGATGTTCTAGGAAGTCTCAAGTTGCTTAATATTATTTGTTCACACATCCCAGCTGATGCTAAATCTTGTTAGGGAGGTGTTAAATGTCTGAAGACGACAGAGGCTCTATCCATTCCCAGAATGAGTCACTGGGATGGGAGAGCTGAGTCCAACTATTACCACCCGCCAGGGCTTCCGAGACTTCCCCCCCATTACTCCCCCTTTTTCATTTTAATGGAGGTATTAATTCCATTCCCATGAATTGGAATTTGGACACAATCCCTCATTTTCTTATGACATATTAATAGCAAAATTGGAAAGGCACAGGATTAAAAAAAAAAAATCTGGTGCATGGTCATCAATGTATAATAAGAACAAAAATATCAGTTTTTCTTAAAGGGAGGGAGCTATTCTTCTAATTAAAAACTCTTCTAAAAATATACGACAGCTCCTTGCATACAAAGAAGTGGTTCTGTGTGGGGAGCTCAAAATACTTTCCAAACTCTGTATACCTTCCCTGAGGAAAGGGTACCAAATTTGTTTACTCTCCTCATTTCACAGATGGGGAAGCAGAAGCACAGAAGTGAAGAGACTTGCCCGTTGTCAGCTGTGGTCAGGCATCAATCCAAGCAGTCCTGATTTCCAGGCTCTGCTTTAACCCGTCAAGTAGCCTCTGGTTCTTCTTCCTCCTCCTCGGCGGTGTCCTTAGCGGTTTTGCCGCCTCCCTCCATGCAAGCTATTTCTTAGGTTTAAAATGGGGCCAAATGTCTATCCAGTGCTGTGCATAAGGGAGCTTCCTGGCACAGAAAGTAAACACGAAAATGCCGTTGTCCCAGACCTCAGCCTTACGCACACATGGTGCGCAGCCCCACTGAAACCCATTTAATGTGTTTAATATGCATCATCCATGACTTATAGGTTGGATGCAGGAAAAGAAAAACAAAACATCACTGTAAAACAAACTATGATTTCAGAGAGTTGCTGAAAACGAAAAGCAGGAACAGGCACCAGGGATCTTTCAACAAATGTAATTTAAAGAGCTCACTTTCAGCTCTCTGGGCACTTTGACAAGCATTTAGTGGGATTCAAGCAACTACTGAGTAGTAACGGGCAGCTGTCTGTGCAGCATGGCCATGCTAGGGTGGGAGGGAGCCGGACATGGAAGGGAGAGGTAGGGGCGACAGGAGGGAGCAGGGCTGAGCGATGTGTGCCGGGGTTCTGTGTGAACCCCAGCCCAGAGCGCGTACGGCTGCCTGTTGTGACTTTCACGAGTCAGGGAGTGAACACCCTCCTTGGTAATGAGTCTGATAGTAAAACTGCCCTCGCCAAGCCAAACAGCATGCCGTTTCCAAGTCTGGGGAGGACCCCAAGGGAAGGGCTGCAGCTCCAGGTGGCTGAAGTACGGAGAAAATGGGGAGGGGGGAGGCAGGACTGGGCTGACGGGAGGGAGCAGCTTGGCAACAGTTGAGGTTTGCCCAGAGCTGCAAAATTTCTCTAGGCTGCTCATTCCTTGCAGGGAAACTGCTCCTTTCTGCCTGCCAGAAGGGATTTCTTCCTGACAACCAGCACCGGGCTGCGCCAGCCCCCCGGGCAGCCATTTGCAGCTTCACTAGAATGACTTGTGTGCACCAGGGACACCTTTGTGAAGACTGTCCTACCCACACCTCTATTTGCCACCTCTGCAGAGCCAGTTATGCTGGGCCAGGGTTCCTTCACCTTCTTATCCTTCCCAGCACCTCACAGCATCAACAGGGAAGATCCTTCCCTTCCTTTGCTAAGCTCTGCATGGCTTGCGTTTCCACCTACCTCAGGCATTAAATACAAGTCCGGTTTTCTTTGATGGCTCTTTCACAGAATCACAGAGGTCAGAAGGGGCCTCTGGAGGTTGCCTAGTCCAATCCCTCTGCTCAAAGCAGGGTCATCTATAGTGGGTGGCTCAGGGCTGTGTCTGGTTTTGGTTTTGAATATCTCCAAAAGTGGAGACTCCACAACTTCCCTGGGAAACCTGTCCCAGTGTTCAACCACCATCCATTTCTCAGGTGCTCCCAGGTACTTCTCTATTTGCTCTACAGCATGAGCTGTGCAAATGCTGTTGTGGGGTTTCCTGGGACTGGGTACTTTGATGGCATAGGAGCCCTCCTTCATTATGTCTTGATAGTTGATATCCCCTTCACATCCCCCATCTTCTCTACACCAAATCTGGGTTGTGCATTTTAGGCCCACTTGGGGCTAGAAATGGACAGCACTGAATATTATTAGGGTACATCAGTTATGCATCTGCGATTGTGATACGTGTGTGTGATACGTGCATGATTTTTATTTATTTTTGTCTTCCTATAGAGATTTTACATGACATACTCAGACACCAGTGGCTTTTGGCTGGTTATGCCCTGCTTCCCCACGTGCTTTTAATGTTTCTGTGTTATAAACAAGCTTGAAGTTTTTGTAAAAGATTATTCATGTCTCATAACAGTTCAAACTTTTCTTAGGAGAAAAATGCTCTCCTTCATTATCTAAGTAATAAGAGAATCAGGTGTCATTTGATCAGGGGATAATCGAGTTCCTGAGCAAGTAAACTTTGACAACAAAGAGATCAAATGGTTTATGCCACTGGCTGAACAAGACCATTTCCTGGTAAACTGAAGCTCTCCTTCCTGTTTCTGTTGCATTGAGAAATGGGCTCAGCGGTGTAAATCTTGCTGTGGAGTTAAAATAGCCCATGGCTGGCTCCATCTGGCACAAACACCAGCACGCCCCTCCAGCCACTGGTCTGGAGCAGCTTCCCTTTGCTATCTCTCCAAGGCAGGAAGTACCCCCACGCACTGGCTTCGCTTCCTGAGTTATTTCCCGGGACAGGGATCCTTCCCACCCTTCAGGAGGAGAAATGTCTTTTAGGAACGGTCTGGGAGTGCCAAAAACCACCCACTCAGCCAGTCGGCAGCAGAACTTGATTACTGGCCTCATTGCCTCCAAGCCCCGTTTGGGTTTGTTTCCTCCAAGTTCGGAGCGGTGGGGGGCAGTCGGGCAGTTTTAACCTTTTGTGCCAGCACAGCAATCTGACGATGACACACAGTCTCCTGGGGTATTGGCCAGCTGAGTTCACTGCCTTGCAAAAAAAACAAGCAGCTCGTGAGTTCTGAGCATGATTTCCGTGAACCAAACCCATGCTTGGCTCAGTCAGAGTTTGACTCCATCTCTGACGGGGGGACAGGCTCGCCTGGCCAAATGGTGAGACAGTGCGATGTTGCTGAGAGGGACAGTAGTCCTTGTTTTGCTGTACTGCCTTTGTATTTCTGCGTTTGCGTCATGGCATTACCCGCTGTTGCCAAGGGAGTCGTAATTCAGAAGCTGGAATAGGTAGAGGTAAAGTAGGCGTAGGTTAAATGATGTTTGGCAGCTTTTTTTCCCATCGCTCTGACTTGGTATATAAAGCAGCTCGGCACTTCTGCTGCTTTTGTGCAGCTTTCCACCAAGCAGAGGCCTAACCACTTTGCGTTTTAAAATAAACGCCCGTGAGTGATGGAAATAAAGATGTGGGGCACCAAGCATGCCAGGCAGGAGAGATCTTCCTGGGCTTATGTCTCCAGTACAGACGCAGGGCAGGTGGAAATTAGTCTCAGCCAAAGGCAGATCAGAGGCTCTATGCTTGTGTCCAAGAGATGACTTAGTTCTTAGCCCTTGTTTTTGACCCTTCTGATTAAAAGAAGGAGCCAGATCCTTTTGAGAACGTGCTGAGTAGATGAGTAGTATTAAATGATATGGAGAAAGAGATGAAAGTGGCCCAGAGACTGTGTTCAAAACTTGGTGTGAACTTGGGCCAGCCCAGCACTAAGGGACAGTAGCCTTGAGGGAGCGATGCAGCCAACATGCTGCTTGTTCTGTGATGAGGAGGGCCAAAATCAAAACATTTTGAGTGGCATTACCAGAAGTATGGGTTACACGCACAGATCATTTAGTACGTAAGCCATGCTGAAGATACTTGGAATGATTAACTCAAAGTGTCTCAAACTTCAAGTGATTAACCAAGCTTAGGGAAATGCGTTAACTGAACTCCCTGTCTGTGAAAATAGGTATGGACACGGCCCTCCTAGGTATGTAAATTAATTCAGTGACAGAATACATGCCGTGGGGATTGTATGCATGTATGTGCATACATCAATATATTTAAAGAGACATGACAGATTTTCAACATGTGCAACATACTGCATGTCAAATATCATTAAAATGTCATCTTTGGAAAATAATGCTTGTGTGGGACATTCTGAAAATACATTAATCATGTTTATAGCCATATATTAGGTTGAATATGTTATATATTTTTCCTGCTTAGGACATGAGGTAATCAACGCCAGATTTGTAAGTTTTCCATTGCTTGATTCGATTAAATAATCATCAGAATATATTGATTTTATATATACAAGGTTTGCAGTAACATTTCTTACATTGGCTAAGAAATAAGCTCTGCGATTATTCTTTGAATTAAAAATCCAAGGATTTACCAAGATAGTTTATGCACAAAATCAGTGAATTAAATTCAATTTAGCTTCATAAATGAAACACATAGAACCACTCCCATTCAATTTGTAGGCCAAAATCTCTTTGCATATGGAATTTTAATGGTGGATAACTTCAGGTAATGAACAAATCTTTTTAGAAGTGTAAAATGTGGGGAAAAAAAGGGAAAAAGAAGAAAAAATGAAGTATTGGCTATGAATTATTGCTTTGTTACTGCACCTGCATTATCATGTTTAGTAATGTTACCTTTGGTATTAAGGTGCTCACTCCAGCTTTATATAAAGTAATACTTAAACCAAGTAATCAAGAGGAGGATGCAGGTTGTTTGAGGAAGTATCTTTCATTTACTGTAAAAGAGTAAATCAGCTCTGAAATTATTTCTATTCATTGCTAAGTTGGCTTTGGTTTCAGCTTTAAGAAGGAAGGGGACCAATTAGTGATAGCCCAAAGAAGAAAAATCATGAATATTCAGAGGCCTAGAAAGCATGACCTCCTGAGGAAACACTGAAAGATTTGGGTTTGTTTAGTCTAAAGAGGAGAAGACTTAGACAGAAAGATGATCACAGCCTTCGAGTACATTAAAAGTTGCTCCAGAAGAGGATGGGAATAAACAGCTCGCTGTGTCCTCTCTGGATAGAGCAAGAAGTGACGGGCTGATGCTGAGGCAAGGACAGTTTGGTTACGACTTGGGAGGAGGTGCCAATGCTGGTCTCTGGGATGGACATGGTGGAATTACATGTTTTGGGGACAGGTTAGAAAGTATCTGGGATGATGTAGATATTTCTTGTTCCTGCTTTAATCGTGATCCTTCTGGTTGGAATAGGTGATCTCATAAAATCCCGTTCTCCAAATAATATTCCTCTTTTTGAAATCCGTATTTTCTAAGATCCTGATTCTTTGTAATGAAGTAGGAGGTAAATGTATCCATATAAATTCTTACCTGTATGTTCTGCAGTATTATGCTGTGAAGTCATGTATTTTAAGGTTTTTGGCCATGAACATACTCTGGACACAAACAGAAAAACTATAAAAGTGAGCTATAAAGCTATATTAATCATAGACATTCAGGTAGTGTTACGTATTGACTAAGGCAGGTTAAGATGGAGACAGTACACAGAACAGAGCTGGAAGGGGCAGAAGTCTGTTCTGGAAGAAAATTTCAAAGGAGAGAAGTGGTGCTAGTTTTTTTGGGGGGCACGCTAAGGAAGATTATTTTTCTGCAGAATGCAGGGTAACAGGGAGAGCAAAAGACATGCAGTCAGGAAGGCCAGAGAGGAAAGTGTTACATTAGGGCGAGTGAGAGAGAACAGAGACACAAACCAGGCTGTCAGTAAAGGAGGAGAAAAGGGGTCCAGTTTCAATACATATTGGAATACAACTGGAAAAGACCAGAGTAGAGCAAGAAACCGAATGTAAGGAAGAAAGGAGGAATCCAAACTAACACACAGACTGGAAGTAGATTGAAGGAGAGATTAACATAAGCTACCATGGAAAGGGAGTAAATAGAGAGGAACTAGGAGAACAAAGGAGATGTTTTGTATTTACCGTGTTTATCGAAGTGTTGGAATTTCCAAGCACATACGTCAGTCGCTAGAGAGATATATGAGCCTTAATAGCATGAGAGTCTTGACAAGATGTGATGATCATGCACACAAACGTAAGATCATTTGTTCTAACTAAAACGAAGAGAAATAGTTTTCATGAGCTAATTTTAATCGAAAATCTGTTTTTGCATTAACATGGTGTCTTGTAGCATATGGTCAGATGCTAGCTGTGTAAGACCCAGCAAAGGACTGTGCTGTCTGTTAATTAATTATTTTCCCCACATTCGTTGATAGATTTCAGAAGACACATAACGTCCCTTTTACTCGTGGCCTGAAGTTCAGATTGCTAAAGAAACATGATTCCACAGAGTAATGGAATCCACAGCCTAACCCCAACAAAGCGTTTGTTTATAAATAGGAAGAGAATATCCTAATAACAGAAGGCAGATGTTAAACATCTTGATTCATTTCAAATCTACTCAGACTAACTCAATGAGCCCAAAGTCAGGCAACAGTGGACAAACACAGCTTTATTTTTATCCTAGAGGGTCACATTAAGATATATGTTGTGTATTCTGCAGCTTGTGAGCTGACTACGAAACAGTTTGAACAAATTTTGAAGAGAAACTTTCAGGATTGATTGTTAAAACTATTTAATCATATCCTGATTTTCATTATTATTGTTTGTTTAATATTTTAAACATTCTGCCTATTAAAATCCTCGGGAGAGCCTTGGGGTTTGTTAGCTTGTTGATTGTATTACGCATAGTTTCTCCACCACCATCCCTATTAAAGCCAGTGTTACAAGATCATAAATAGTTGAATTTTTATATTGTCAGTGGTTTTGGTGACGGCAATTTAAAAATATTCCTAAGTGTTCTTTTTCTGCTTGGCCATGTGCACACTTTCAGTGCTGTTCGTACACAAATAAACAATTGGGATAATGCTGTAAAGTTATTTTTGAACTGCTGCCTGGGCTTGAAAAAGCTCAATGCACAAAACTCACCGAGGTGAATGGAAACATTCCAGCATGTTTCAGTGAGCTCTGGATCAGACTCCTGAGCACAGAGCTGTTTCAAAGCCTTTTTTTTTAACATATTGTAATAGGCAATGTTTACTGAACTTATCTAAGGTTTCCAGTGATTAATATACATTAGCTCCAACGTGTTTTGACTGGCCGATGATTAGGTATCACAGGGCAATTTCTTAGGGTTTTTTTATTCTGCACTTCACAGGCATTACACAACACTGCTCCAGCTGTCCCAATGTCCAGATGTTGGCTGTAAAGCTCTCTGAATTTAATATTGTATGCAATCCCCCCCTTTTTATTATTTTTTCCCCAAACTGGTTGAAGCTGCAATGTCTGTGTTAGCTCTGTTTTCTTACAAGGACTGTTTTGAGGCAGCTATTACTCCGATGTGGTTTGGAGGGAGCTCAGATTTCATCAAAACCTGCGCACAATCACTTCGTTTGTTTGAAGGTATCTTTCTCATTCAAGGTGAAAGAGCCTTCTGAACATGCAGGACGCATTCTGCTCTTGCATTGGCTGGAGAGCCGCATATTTCTGTTTTTAGTCCTGCATCCTTGCCACAGTCCCTAGTTAACTTCAGCATTACTAAACAAACAACCCCTACAAAGCTTCTGCTAGGCACCCTACTCAGAAAAGGCACTGTCTTTGTTTTAACAATTTCTGTCACATTAGGGTGAACGATTTCTTCCACTTGGATATTTCGCAGCTTATCGTACATCCTTTCTATGCTTTCCCCGACACTTTCTTTTGCATGCCTGTAATGCCTGCCAGTTGAACATCTTGGAGACCGTTATAGGTGCTAATCAATCTTCACAACTGCTCTGTAAAATAGGTAGGTCTCCTCATTCCCATTTGGCCCTCGTTTGAAAGCTGAAGAATGGATAGATGTGCACCCATGAAAGCATGTGGTAAAAAAAGCAATTTCTTCCTTTCAGTTAGCGTCTCTTAACTATACTTGCAAGCTGTTTGCTAAAAAATGTATCTGTTTGGGAGGAAAGCAGTTAATTGTCCCCAGATATTCGACAATGCTTTTTGGTGTTGGCAAGGGGCATGTACTTTCAGTCGCTGTATACCACTTATTGCTTGCAGGTCTCTTGAGAGCTCAAAGAGGATTGAAAAATGTTGCTAATTCCTCTAATCTTTCAGCATAGAGTTGAGATGGGGCATGAAGTATGTCATTCAAAGGATACTTGAGCAATATGATTGGCTAATGGGGAGTCCTAGCAGCAGGTACAACATTTTAAATATGCACTACCAGAACACAGGCTTTTAAAAAGCATTTCTCATCGCCCTCACCTCAATGTTTGCTACACTGTAGATAGCTTTTCTAATTGTAATAAGTCACAACAGGGCATGCCTTGTTGGGCCATAATCATACTTCTCAGGCTGCTGATAGCACTCCACCTTCGGGTTCATGGCTGGTGTACACCTGAGGAGTGCAATTATGGTACAACAATGATTGCCCTGTTGTGCCTTATTATTCAAGCAAGGCACTGAAGCAAGTGTTTGTGTGCATGCACATGCAGAGACAAAGTACATCTGAGCAGGTCCTTACCAGATAATTAACAAACTCATATTAACCCTATCCAAACATTTCTTTAATTTGAATGTTCCTTTTATAGCTGCCATTTTATCCTACTTGCCAGGTAGCTCCCAGAAAGCCCACCAAGGACTCCCTTTTCCTTTACTCTTTGCCATTATTGTTTTGTTTTGTTTTGTTTTAGTATGAATTTGAGTCCTGACAAGCATGGCATCCTGCCAGCCTTGGAGTAGGAAGATGCCTGTTCAGCTATAGGGCACGTAAATCACAACCTGTGGTAGCAGGAGGTCCCCTCACCTCAGGTGGAAGGCTTGAGCTGAGCTTTTGTGTCCTGATGGCCCATTGAGGCTGTTTGCCCAGATCACTAACAAGTGTGTCTTGATAGTGCTAATAACCATGGAAGGTCTTAAGAAGAGCCCCCTGCTCTGCTCGGACCCAGACCAGAAGAGCCAAGATCTCATTTCACAGAAATCTCACTGCTTTTTAATGGGTGGACCTGAATGGACAAACATGAAAATGAAAACCAAAACACTGAGTTATCCAGTCCCCTTTAAAACTTTTTGGTGTTATTCTATAGCTGTAGGTATATTTGGATACGCAGAATATGAAATGTATTCATGACGCATAGAAGTGTGACATACAACAAGCGATGCCCTTCTCCTGCAATAACATCTTCAGCAGTGGACTGCTGCACAGGGCTGGAGGACACCCTAGGGTCAGTGCACCATCATTTGTCACTGCAATTTGGAATTGAGGAAGCTGCTTAAACAACAGACAGGGAAGAGGCACTTGTCTCATTTTTCTAGGCTTATGCTGTCAAATTTTTAAGTCATAAGAACGGAATGAGTTCTATGATCCACATGTTTTTTTGGAAGATCTCTTCCAACTCCGAGCATTTTTAATTGCAGATGTTGTTAAGATGTCATTTTTAATGGCCTTATAAAAAAGCTCCGCCATTTCCACATTCTTGAGCTTTGAGCAGCGTGCATTCTTCAGCTGCTCAACAACAACAGCCCGTCTCCCTCAGTCCCGAGGATGCCGAGAATGGGAACACTCTATCTTTGCAGACGAGCTAGCGTTTGTCATTGCACCATGGCACATACCCAGTTCAGGGGCTGTAAATTTTCCTTGAGAGGTGCAGCTTTGTGAGAGTTGGTCACAAGTGAGATTCTGTGAAAGCTAATGCAATGTTTCCTGAGATTACAGATTGCTAGGCTGGGGTCAGTGTTAGGACCACAAACATAAGGTGTTTGAGCTAAAAATATTTTACGGCATCTGCCAAACTGGTGAAATTTTCCATATTTGCTGCTGTGTTCAGTTCTTGTAATGGTTACAGAGGATCTTGGCTCCCTCTTTATCCTCCCTCGATAGCAGAAGTTAATCACTTGCACATGGACTCCCTTGAAAAAAAAAAGTAATGTTTACTTGTTTTCCTCTCTCGTGTTAAATTTCATTTCCTCTGCTCCTACCATTTCTCCATGCTGTGAACCTATTGCTCATTGGGGTATAACACACAGAGCTGTTTTTCCTGAACAAAAAAGTGATGCTGTTAATTTCTTTTGGAAAGGCCAGTCTGCCTGTCCAAAGGCAGAATCTGTGCCCTGATCCCTGCAGCTCTCCTGGATTCTCTCAGTTTCAGTCAAGGGGAGTAAAATTTGAAGAGAACAAAAATAATGGTGTGAAGCTGCATGGGTGTTACACCTGTAAGCCATTTCTGCAGAGAGGTACAAAAGGACTGGGGGCTGGGATGCCAGATTCACTGAGCACCACTTCTGCGTTCACGGGAAACAGGCTAATGACCTAGTCTGGCTCTTGGGATTTACATCCAGCTGCAGAAAACTACCAGGAGGGACCCTGGTGATGGGGAGACCTGGAGCGTTTTGGCCTGACTGTTGTTGATCCTGGCTGCAGGGTGGCAGCCCAAGGGAGAGAGATACGGCATGCCTGTGCCCCCAACAGTCCCAGAGGAGACCTTCAGAAGCCCAGTTTCAGGCTCCTTTCCCTCTGTGTGCTGCCAGCATTGTAGGATTCCCCCTGACTTCCCTCTAATTCCCTAATGTGCTGTTTCTAAATGTTTTGGCTCTTCCTAACTGTGTTTGGTTATGAGGTATCGCTCCAGTTGTTCAAGGGCGAGCACCTCTGATCTACATGCTTTTCATGCCCAATTACAGGATTTCAGGGCTCAGTCTGGCATACACCATTCAGGATGGTCTCTTAAATGAAATCTCTATCTATCACATATACATCCTCATCAAATTAGTCTCCCCTCCCCTCTGGATCTGCATGCTGACCCTGCTGCTTTGATGTTACAGTACTGAGGAGTTTATAAGACATGGTATTTTTTCCCAGCAAGAAAACATAAGCAAACCATCTATTATGATAATTGCTGAAACTGATTTACATCTTGTGAAAAGATTAGGCGGCGGCTGCTGCTGCCGCTGCCTTGGAAATGTCCCATAATGGTATCAAACTTCAGGCCTAAGGAGAAGTACAAAAAGGCAGCTTGAAAACCTCTGGATGTATATCTTCTGATAAGTCTCCACGGATTTTCTGATAAGGCTTCCCCTGGAAGGATTCTTGCTTCTGGTTCTCTCACCAGGCAGAGGGATTTTCCCCTCCTTGCAGTTGTGCTTCCAGTGAGCATTTGAATTTGGTAGGACTTTAAAGAATGACAACCAGACAAAAATTAGATTCAGACACAACTAATGTTTCGACTGGTTTTACAGCATTAGCCAGCAAGTCACACTGAGAGCTCTTCCACAAACAAATCTGGAAAATGTGGTTTCAGAGACAAGTTTGTCTAATGGGTCCTTTAGTATCTCCTCCTCTCTCTCCTCCAGCTTTTGGAACCTCATCTGGCAGACACGATTATGCAAATAAATAGCTTCACATGAATAATTTTCTATGACTGAGTAAATCCTTGAAGCATCTTGAACCTCCACCACAGATATTGAGGGGATATTTGTCTCTGGCTCCAGTTGGTGTATAAGGACAGCTCAGGTACATAGTTTGCTTCCTCCCCTTCTGTTTAGACATCTCTCAAGTAAGATATATGTAGAGTTGGGTGAATTATGCAAAATATTTAGGGCCTTTTCATTATTGCTAAGAAAGCCAAATTCATCAATCTAAAAGAAAATCAATACCAGGTGAGTTGTTTTGGGGCTGTTGTTATTAGATAGAGAAGACAAATATATCAAGAGATTATAAAAAATTTTACGATCAAGTACAGTGTTTGGGCTTTTTTATATTCTGATAGTTTAAAACATTATGAACAGAAGACATTCAAGGAAACCGAAGGGCCTTTCAACATCTTAGCATATGAAACTCACAGTCATATAATACTGAGGTTCATTCCAGTGGTGGGAGTCTAGCAAGGTTCAAAGAATAGTATGAAAATTTATCTCGACTATGATAGGATCACCAAACTGCAATACTTCGCATTAAGCAAACTCATTAGTTTGCTTCCCACCCTCGCCACCCCCCTGATTAACAAAAATAGTTTTTGTACGGAACAGTACTTTGCCATGGACATATGCCACTGTCTGGGTCAGGGAGTGGTTTGGTGCAAAACTTTGATGTGTTCAGATGTCAGCATAAGCACTGCTGGGTTTTGTGTTCCGTCTTTTAAGCTATGAGGTACTGTCAGGCTGTGCAGACTGAAGAAGATGGGCAACAGTTTTTCAAGTTCCTATGAGTGACAAGAGGTAGATTTTAGGATATTTAGGATGGCTTTGCTGAGGGGGAAATATGCAATATGTATTTAGTGATTTTAAACATCACTAAACTGGAGGCAATGGAACACACAAAATGGATCTTCCATGGGCAAAAAGAGGTAAATTAATCATATGTCTTACTGTATGTGTAGTTTACTGTGTAATGATATTTTATAGGGATGCTGTAACCCAAGATAGTTTGTGCACTGTTCTTATAATGGATCAAGATAGGACTATGAACACGTATACCTTTCGTAAAGTATCTAATTCAACACACTTAAAATGCTTAAGCCAGTACACATGTATTATTCCATGAGAAAAATAAATCTGAAACAAAAGCTTTGGTCAAAGGCAGCATTTCGGCTGAAGGCAGTGGTTAGTGCCTGCATGCCTCAGAGACTGCTTTCCAGAGAGTGTCCCAGCTGCTGATATCCCTAGATACTTTGTCCTACTTCATGCGACTATGTTTATTATCATATCTCAGTCCAAAATGAAGGTTATTCTTTGTGTTTAGATATTACATCTATACATCCCTGTAAGGTGCAGTCAGTGCAAAGAGGAAAGGTTGTTTTATGTAGTGATGACCACATGCTGCTGGGGCACCAGAACGGAAAGTCTTTTCCAAAGCCCCCGTTTCCCTGAGCCATTTCTAATCTCATAGAGGCTCATGGAGCTGCAGAGCTCAGTCTAATGTAGATTATCAGAATTACTTGACTTGCTTGCTTAGGAGCTCACTGGCACCAGGTTTTCCCTGATGGCTGCTAGGATCTGTGTGGAAAAGCCCTACAGGATGTAATAGGAATCTTTGCAGAAACATTAAAAGGCCCCATTTAAACTGCTCTGAAACCTATAGAGTTTAATAGAGAGTAATATCCTTTCTATTGTTGTTTTTAACTGTCCTATATAATTCTATATTAAATTCTTGAGAAAGGCTGTAATTTTCTATTAAATTCTTTCAGGCTTTTCCACAAGGTTTCAGTAACATTTTTCATCTTTCCCAGAAGTCAATCACTTCAAGCTGCTAGCCATATGTACACGTTATAGATATACACATACAGGCACATGTATGTACGTGTGTTACTCGTCTGGAGTCCCTTACTCAGAGCCAGGTTGAGTTCCCCGAGAAGTGATTGCCCCGAAGAGCTTCCCCCTTGCTGCCTGTGAGTGGTCAGCCCCGGGGAAAACATTACACACTCGTGCTCTGGGTCAAAACCACCCTTGCTGGGCAGGTCCCCTTTCTCTCCTCACCAGGGACAGACCCTCTGCATCTGCCTCCGTTAGCTATGGAGTGAAGGCTGGTAGGTCATTGCCCAGCGCCCACACCATGAGCGTGCCCGCTGGGGACGCTTACCTTCTCACCAGGGAAAGTCTTTTGCAGGGGAAGGAAAAGCATGCTCATAGGAGGCAGGCAGCCGAAGCCAGCAGCCGAGCAGCAGTTCCAGCTGAGCTGCCTGGCTCACATGAATTAATCTACCCCTTTTAAAACATTCACACGCTGATCTGATTTTGACTGCTCCCTGCACCCGAGCGGCTTTACAGCTTGGTGTGGTTTAAAAGGAAATTCCAACGGCACTTTCTCTGCAGATTCAGTTTATCCCAGCGCTGGCACTCAGACCACCTGATGTGCATGTTATGTTTGTTTATTTTGCTGATACCCTGAGAAGGTCGTTGGCAGTCTGTTTCCTGCTCTTTGGATACATATGCCGCTGCAATCGCTCTGCTCAATGTACAGTATGCAGGAAATGTAATGTTCAGTAAACAAAACAAACACACACAATTTGTGAATTGGAGAATATTTTGTTCTTCCTTCTGGATTGCAGTTCTACTCCCATGCGGCGGGTGTAAAAGCGCCATCAAGCTTCCCTGTGAGAAGCCTAGCCTGACCTGACTGCAGTGCTCGCAACAGCGATCTCTTCCACCCAGGGTCTGACACAGAGCTCTGGAGCTGCGTGTTTGTCAGGGTTTGATGGCGCAGAGGTCCTGACCTGAACCCCCAGCTGTAGAACCACTCCTTCTCCAGTTTGGCTTTGCAGCTTGGCTTTGGGACCTCTGCCTACTTCCATTGCAAAATGTCTGAGTGTGAGTTATCAAAAGGCTTACCAGTCAGGCTCGCAGTGATGCGCTTTTTGGTTTCGTGCTCCTGCGTGTGGAGCTGAGGAAAGAAAACGCATATGAAAATTGCTCACGAGGTGTTTATCCCTGGGAACCCTCAGCTTGGCAGTTTATTCCCTCCCTTATAGTACGGCACAGCCAAATAGGTACTTTTATCTTGGGTACGGGGACCATTCTGCCATGGTGCTGTGGGAACTTAACCTCTGGGGCACACAGAAAACCTTGGGCCCAAGCCTGCAGCCTACCTGTGCAGCACCCATGCGTGCTCAGGAGGTCAGAGGGGTATGTCGTTCTTATATACACTTTTTAGTTAACTCTCGTGTAGCCATAGCCCAGGTGGTAATTTTGAAGCATGCAAGAGAAAGCATGCATGTCTCATGGTAAGAGGCTGGATACAGGGAGCTTCCCTGGGAACATGAATATTTTAGCTGGAGGAATTAGCTTTCTGTAATATTTTTGGGGGTGATTAGGTTTGGGGTGAATACCTAGGCTGTTTTACTGCAAAGATAAGCCATTTGGCTTGCTACTGCTGTTGTCATCTCGGCTTCATTAGGTGACTGATCTGCTAGGGTGCCTAGGCTCTGGACTAGGAACTCTTCTAATGTCTGGATGTCCAAATCAATGTGTATAAACAACAAGTGAGTAAATAAAAATAGATGGGTATTTGTATATCTATAAATAAATAGGGCATTTAATATGGGCTTGTATATTGAGCTGTCCATGCATAGCCATCTGTTGGGATCGTGCCTGCCAGAGTTGGAGAGTAAAGTACGTGAGATATGGAGCAGCTGGGAATACACACACTAAGATACACTTATCAAGCCCCCTGACAGCTATTCCGGAGAAATTCCCAGACCTGTGGAGTGTGAATGTCTTGAAATTTGGGGGAGCGAGGAATAGAGTACCAAAGTTTACCCATTGGAAAGTGCTGCTCCAGCAGTGGTGAAAGTCTGTGGTGACTCCAGTAAAATTAATGGAGTTGCAGTAATGCAAAACTGTTGTGAGATCGGCATCAAGCACTTTGCTTTTCTAGAAGATATTAATCAAAGTTCTGACCTTTTCCCTGGGAAGTTTTATTTCTTTTTAACTCTGTCCATAGGGTTACCAGATGTGCTGTGTTACTGGGATTGTCTTAGCCATGCAAGGCATTCTTGGGGTCCC
This sequence comes from Fulmarus glacialis, assembly GCF_000690835.1. Classification (NCBI taxonomy): domain Eukaryota; kingdom Metazoa; phylum Chordata; class Aves; order Procellariiformes; family Procellariidae; genus Fulmarus; species Fulmarus glacialis. The sequence continues at coordinate 20,775 of NW_009215847.1, forward strand.
AGCTGATTTGATGAAACTGGGATCTGTCCTGATTTCAATAAAACTCTGGGATTTCCCAAGGGCTTTCCCGACTATCTTCTCCATTCTAGCAGCACGTCTATGTGGCTGAGCATGTCTTCTCCTTCTCCAGTAACCTCAAACCACAGCTGCCGGTCAGCTGAAAGCCTGAGACAGACAATTACATTGCTGCCTTTACAGTGGAAAGGTGTGTACTGTAACGGCAGGAGCTCAGCAACAGCAACAGTTTCAAGCCTGACATGTAGGGGAAAATGTCTTCATCCTTGCTTGCAGGCACTCACAGCAGGGCTGTGAAAGGGACAGACTGAGTACACTAACTGTGGAAGGGATAAAGGAAAGAGAAGAACCAGAAAATGCAGCAGAAGTGAAGCTAGTAGGGTAGAAAATAAAGTAGGACTGGGAAGTGAGGGGTAAAAGGAATTATAAATTGCATTTTTGGGGATTTTTTCTCTGCAGAGACATGGTAAGGTTTGAAACAGATAAATATAATTTATATAAACGATCTGAACTGGCAACACAGGTTTAAAAGCTAAATCCAGAATTTTCTGACAAATCAAGGGAACTGATCTTTAGGCTTGATATGACACTCAGACCAGGAATGTTTGGCATGATTTTGCATCTCCTAATAAAAGCTCACAGTGCCTGACATAGCATCCTACTCTTGTTAAAACAGCAGAAGAATTTTTAATGGGCAAGTGTTCAAGAAATTGCTTTAATGTCCTCTTCAAAAAACAGCCCCTCATATCACAGCACTCCTTAACACCATACACGGGACTGTAACTTTACAGCCTCCCTTGAGCAATGCATGGTGCTTAGCTGTCCCAGACCTGTGCAAGCAATGAGCTGCAACTTGGTCACAGACCCTGTGCCCCATCTCCTCCCCCCTAGGGTCTAGCAGAAAGTAAGTACCTCTTACCCCTTTAAGTGAAATAAGCTATTGCACCTCATTTTGCATTCTGGCTGAGAAGGAGAACGCTCCAAGCTCAGAATATTAAACAGGCTTGAAGCCCTTTACATGTGAGATGCCGCAGGTGCAGGCAGCACTCTGGCCAGGTGCAGACAAACTGGCTTCCAGGTGCTCCCCATGAGCTCCTCCAGGTGACAACTCCCACCCCTTGTTCCACCTCTATGCAGGTTGCCACATATAATACAAAAATTAGGCCTGGTAAAGAACTTCTGTGGTCACCTTTTCCAGTTTCTGGGGCCTTCTTTCTTCCAGCTGTGTTTTGCTGGTTTATTCCCTAGCTGTTAGCTGTTGGGGCAAAGAACGATGTGGCCTGCCTATGTCATGTGCCACTGCAGTCGATGGGTGCTCAGTTTCATATCAGAGCTGCTGGCAGGGGACTTGCTCCCCTCGTGTTGCCAGCTTGACTTTCTTGAGTCATGACTTGCCAGTCTGAAATGCTGTGACATAAACCTCTTTTCCTGAATCCATTGTTGTAGGCTGAGGCTCATCCCATGTTCCCTGGCCTTGATTTTATTTGTCCTCCTGTGCTGACTGTCTTCTCTTTGCAGTTGCCTTTTGTCTTGCCATCCTGGATCTGTAGCTACCTCATTTAACAAGTATTCCAGTGCAACTTGGACATTGCCTTTTGCCCTTATTTTATGTAGCTATTTGACAACAAGGTGAAAATCCATTTGCACTGTGATCCCAGGTCTTTTGCTTTTTTGTGACAAGCAGGCTGCTGGCTCTCACTCTGTTCCCTTTCCCTGTGTGCCCTGCACTGCTCCTTCTCTGGGCTCTTCACAGGAAGCTATCATGTTTCCCTGTCCTTTCAGTCAATGCTGAGTAACTATCTAGTCCTTGGGAAAATGCCTCATGTTGGCATGTGATGGTCCATGCTGTCTGATAAGCAACATACTTCTGTCTTCTGTGTCTTTGACATCAATCTCTGGGCTGTCTCTACTGCTGATGTTACTTTCGCAGGCATCTGGGGGAAGATGCATTGCACTTGGATTCCCTTTTGGCACTGAATTACATGAATGCTGCTGCAGGGCACAGTGGGCGGTTGGCTGAGCAAAGCATGTTAGGTTATGACCCCCTACAGAATACAGCATCAGGTCCCCGAGCTTGCCCTTGCCCTTGTGCCCCCCAGAAGACCTTCCTCGCAGGGCTGAGAGCAGCAATATGCTGTGACCATATAGTCCCGGTTACTGACAGTGAAAAGCCGCCTGTCAGCACTTCCCTAGGTTTAGGTTTGAGTCTTTTGAAGCTGCAGATTCTGAAAATTAGAAAATATGGCTTTATACTCTAAATTCTGTTTTCATGAACAGCATACTGCAAACTTTTCTTGGATCACCTCACATGGGACTCCAGCCCCAGGTGTGAAACACGTACCAGTCTCATGAGATAATTTCCAACCTCCTGGGATGACTGCCAGTCACCCTGAGGCAATGTTACTTTTCCCAATTCAGCTGGAAGCAGGGGGTTACCTCTTGTATGAGTTGCTTCATGTGATCTGATCAGCCCTGGGTTTTGCCTCCATTGTGTCCCCTGGGGTCTTTTAGCAAAGGAGCAAAGATGTTGCTGCCCCCTCATGCCGTGGCGCACAGCAGCTTTGACCCTCAATGGAGAAATGCCTCAACGCTGTTCTTAGAATGGTTTGGGGAGATCCCGTAGGATGAGGTTCTGCACCTACTCTGACTATACTGCTGCCCCATGGCTCTCAGTCTTCTGTCTATTGTGCACCCTCTGGAAAGATGGCTGCCTCTTTCTCTATTCCAGGATTTCTTTCATAACCCCTGCTCTGGTGATTTCCTTAATGCTTTCCGGTTTCTCAGGATGTTTTGGTATCATAATCCTGAATTGCTTCTCTGTTGTCAGCTCCTTCTGTAATAGCAATGTCATTAGTTACAGCCTTGGTGGCTGGGAGTTGCTCTAATGAATGGTTCGGTTTACCCAGCAGGCTGGGCTGGTGCCAGAGGTATTTGTGACCAGCCAGAGGTACTTGTGTACTAGCCAAAAGGTACAGCAGAGGTTGTCAAGAGAGTTCCTCTAACACGGTACGTCTGGGTTCACTTTTTGGCATCGCTAGCAGGAGGAGTTCATTTATAATGACACCAGTTTTCAAACTGTGTAATGGTGCGAGTCTGGCATACCTGGAGTCTTCCTTGTCACTGTTAGGCTGGAAATTACAGTGGGAATAAAGATATAGCTTTGCCAGCTCTTTCCTTAGAGACTCCATCATGGGTAATGGAGCTCCACATTTCAGCAGGCTCAGGTTGTCAACAGGGATCTGGTTTTAACCTTAGTTTATTCAGTGTGTCTGTCCTTGACATACGTCTGCATATTCAGCAGCAAAGCTGCACAAGGGACTGTTTTCCCTTCCCTTTCATGCTGAGAATATCGGGCATGAAACTACAGTCCTATCCAAGGCTTGTCGTGTTCTGCCTACATCTCTTTCTGTAAACCCCAAGTGATAACGTCTCCTGCTTGGTGGGTTTCTCACAACAGCCAGAATTTGCCTTTTAGTGTTTTCCCTGTAAATGGATAAGGTATGGTTATGTATCTTCAGTCAGCTATTGTTGCTCATCCATGTTTGTAGGATTGCATTGCAGCTGATTCTGCTTTCCAGCTGGAAGCAAATTGGTTTAACAGCACACTTGCAAATATGGAAAGTTAAACACTTAGCTACCTCCTTCTGCAATGTGTGCGTACTGATTATCTGTAATGTCTGCTAAGATCTTGCTGCAATCATCAGCAAAGCTGCTAACAGTGTATCTACCCAGAAAATGAGAGGATGACTATGTAAAGATTGCACAAGAAACAATACCAGTGAAGGCCTGGGCACACAAAATTCAGCATAAATGAACGCAAGGTGCGCAGTTCCCTTTGGAGGTCTGTGCTGTGCATGTTTGTATAACTAGGAAAATTAGAGCTAGCATGAAACCCTGAGTTGCCTGATGCAACCTATGGTGACATCTCTTTTTTTTGCTGTACAGATATATAGTGTCTCCCTCTCTTCTTTTTTTTTTTCCCCTATTGTAGCATTTTGCCCTTACATTCTTGGTTGGGTTGGTTATATCTCATTTCTTTCAGCTGTGCTTGCTAGCTGGAAGCATTTCTCTGGATTAGACCCTTTTTCCTCAATAGCCTCCTTGGGATATTTGAATCTCATGTTTCACACAAAACCACAGTCTTCATAAGGGAATCCAGATTCATGTGTGGATACCATTATTCTCAATCTGTAATAGCAGTATCTATTCAATCCCCTTTGTCTTGATGAGTAGGAAGAGGATTGGTAGGAGGGGGATGAGAGAGGACCACTGTCTTTGCATTCTGTCACTGGGTCACTGTCTCATTCCTCCTGGGGTGAAAGCCCGCTAATACCTTTCCCAGCTGCCACAGGGCTCTCAGGACTGCTCATGACAGCAGTGTCTCACTTATGTCTTGTTCTTTTTCAGAAAGGAGATGCTTTGCTTTCTCTTTCTTATCTTCCATGATCCACCCTGTTTACAGATTCAGGTTACTCTTCTTCAGGGCTTGTACAGTGATATCTGGCTAGAAATTTATCTCTTTGGTGATCTGTCTCTCCATGCTACCTGCTTGCCTCCGTTTTATGTAGTGTATCATTTACCTTGTAAACACATATTTTTATTTACTATGGGACTCACCGAAATAACCACTGCCACAATATTTAATGTACTTTATGGTGGGAAGCTAGAGTGAATTAAAAACATGCAGAAGAAAAGCAATTGGAATTTGCAAAAGTCTGTGGCTTTGATAATGCTTTTCTCTGAAAAAAAACCTGTCTACAATATGTAAAATGAAATAGGCTTTCATTCAAACAATTGATTACAGAAGTAGTAGGCCTGAACAGACACAGACTGGTTTCCAAGCGCCTCCTCTGGCCCCTTCCCATCCGCACTCCACGCGCCTTCCTCCAACTTCCAGGAGGGTTGTGACTGCTTTGCTGAATCACCAGCTGCCTACACCCTCAGTGGGATGGAAGCGGGGCTGCTCACTACATCATCGATGGGAAGGAGAGGAGGGAGAGCTGCTGCTTCTCCCTGCTGCTTTGCTCAGGAGTGCCAAGGGAAGAGCCCCGGCTCACTGGAGCGAGCCAGGGCAATATAGGCAAGGTGGAGCACTAGTGTAAGTGCAATGGGAGATTGAGGGCTTCTCCGTCCCACTTTCTCCTTTAGTGCCGGAGATGCAAAGAGGCTGAAAGTTTAGCCTTATAACACAGTGACATATTCAGCATTGATGCATGCCTCTGATACTGAGAGATACGTAAAACCCACAAATCTTTTCTGTTTTAGCTGTTTGTCACAATAACCCCTACGTAAGCTTTCCGTAGAACTGATCAGTGACACCCTAAGTCCTCTGAAGTCAACCAGAAAGCTCTTGTTTTCCTGGCTGGTGCAAGGCAAGGCCACTAGCATGGCTGTAGCAGTGACACATTTCAGTTTTTTCCTTGTATATGTTACAACACTGAATATAGATTAATTTTTACTCTGTGTTCAGTCCCTTCCTATACATTATTGTTAAAGACACAGTATCTGATTATTCTGAGTGCACAATAACTGCAAGTAGAATAGCATTAACTGCTCTGAATGAAAGTAATTTGATAGCTAATTACACAGGAGGGAAATGAACAAACCCTGAGTTAGCTAGAAATTTCTGCTAAAGAGCAGGTATTTTGGATGGATTTAGATATAGAATTTTGCTTATTTGACACAACAATGCATCATGTTGCATTTATAGACTGCATTATAAGAGTACAGCTGGCTGGGGGATAATGAGTCTCCAAATTAATGATTTCCACTTTAATTACACTTTAGATTAATATTTGTTCCTCGGAGTTTGGGGGCTTGGGGCAATTTTCTGGGAGAATCTTAAGGAAACAAACCTTATCAGTAGAAAGACCATCCTTTATACGGACACTTCGATAAAGACCCACCTAGAGAATCACTTTATGGTTTTAGCCTTTCTTCTCTGATGGGGTTTCTTGCTTCTGGGATACAAACATCCTTCATAGTTTATGCTAAAAATGGTAATAAGCAACTGGCCCATGTGGAATCAAGTTTAGCGAGTAGACGAGAGTAGATTTGGGACATGACCTTCCCTTGGCTGGGGCCAATCAAAGCTTTTTCTGGAAAGGGTGAATTGTTGTTAATGCCAAAGTTCTTCAGTGATCAAAACATCTAACACACGGCCACTTTTTCAAACTGTTTCAATACGGATCCAAACTTCAGGTTTCTGGTTTAGAAAGTCACTTTCAGTCACCTTGAAGTTTGCAATGAATTTTCACACCAAGCCCGGAAACAGAAAAATCTTACAATTATCACATTTGTCTGGATAGATTGGAATGGATACAGTATCTTGAAGGCTTCTCTTGATAGTGTCTCCTAATTTTTGCAAACACATGATAGATTTTTAGATAGACTTTTAGAGGTCTTTGAGCTACACACCCAAGTTGGAAAAGGGCCCGAGTACAAGAAAACAACCTTGAATGGGAATATTTTCAAGGCTTACAAAGCTGACATCTGGCTATAAACTCTGGGCAGTGCTCCGGCCCCTCGCTGTGAGGCTGAAGACAGACTTCAGGCCTGTTGTGGCGTTTATGTTTGCGAGAGCGCTGGATGATTCAAGGCTGCGTGCATTTCACCAAGGTTTCCAGAGCTGGCTCCCCAGAGAAGGGTGGTGGATGTGACGGCAGACCGAGTGCCGCCCCTGCCTCTCCCCTCTGAGCTCCTTTTCGCCCTCCTCGCCCCCATCACTGCCAGAGGCACCAAGTCAGCTTTAGCTGTGTGCAGCTCGTTGGGGCCAGGGAACTCATTGCACTTTCTCAAGTATTGGGGCAGGCCTGTTTGTTTCACTTTTTTAATGGGATCCTGCAGTGCCATCCAGGGCACTGCTTTTTTACACTGTCGTCTCAGACCCACCGAGTCTGACGGAAAAACCTTTGATTGACATGTTGTCAGAGCAGCCTTTGGACCAAATCCACTCTTGTACTGTTTTTCGTACTGGTGTGAAACTTGACTTCCTTGGAGTTACTCTGGAGTTGCAACAGCGTAATTGAAAGTGGAATCAGAGCCCCCTTTATTCCCCTGGCTGAGGAGAACTGAGTTATCAGTGTGAACATTTGAATGTGAATGAAGCTGAAGAAATGGAATTCTGTAGCCAAAGGCTTCAGTGAAACGCCTTCACCAGTGTTTAACATAGGCTGGCGATCCTCTTTTATTCATAAATTGAATACCGAGGAGGAGTACACCCTGTAACTTAGTGTATAAAATCACAATTAACGTACTATAATGGGCTTTTAAGGGGAAACCCTGTAGAACTGATTTATATCTCATAAAATACCACATTAAACCCTTCTCTTTCTTCTGATACTTCTGTATGTTTTAAATGCAACTCTATTTCTTGCTTTATGCTTGTGCAAAGGTGCAGGACAGTGGAGACAATGTAGGAGAAGGAGAATTTGGGCAAAACAGCCACGTTGCAGTGACCATGATCCTGTTGATGTAGCACATCATTTTCTATTTGCAACCAGTTTTTAAAGAAAAATAATACAGTGATGGAAGGAGGACAAAAGATACAGCAGTAAGTTGGGATCTCTCAGTCTTTTGCTTGGTTTTTTCTTCTTTCTTTGGCAGATATAGGAGTAAAATCCCAGTGTCACACTCTTGCAATAGCTATCAGAGGCCCAATCTGTGGTTGTTAGACCTGTGAAATCCCACAACATGTGGCAGCCAAACAATGTGCAGCAATAAGTCAGCAGGGCCAGCTGGGTTGAAAGGGATGGCAAAAGTAGCAGTTCATAATTTACCTACCTCAGCATCATCTACATAGGTCCACAAAGGGGCTCTGACACATGGTGCAATGCAAATATACATCTAACTGGAGTGTATTTGCTCCAAAACCTTATTATTCCTGCTTGCTCTGTCTTTATCATATATGAATAATGCTTATTTGTTGCTAACCCCCTTATTGGATAAGAGCTGTAGACACAATGAATTGATATTTAAAACTGTTGATCCGTTGTAAAGAAGGATATCTGCACTTAGGAGCTGGAGCTGCATGTCAAAGAGTGGGAGGTCTGACGACTCTGTTATTAAATGAAAATTGTGTCCCATTTTAACTCTACTGTTCAGCTTTAAAGGACTGAACAAATCAAACTGAATTTTGGTCTAAATAAATGAGAATCCCAGCTGAGAGAGTTAAACAAATTCCTCTCAGGCCTTCTAGACAGGATCAAGGCCATCTTCCATTCTCCTGGTTCTTGAGATGGGAATATTCATAGCTCTTAGAGATCTTCTTGCTGTGTATGTGCGTATGAGCATATATGTTTTGACATTACAAACAGAAAGGGGAAAGAGAACAATATAGCTTGATGTGAAATTCAGGGTTGAGAGGAGGAAGGGAGAGCTGGTTCAGGAAGTTTTTTTTTCTCCTCCAGCAGTCAGTGTATCGTAGCTGAAATCAAAACCCTATAGCAAACTCCCTGAAGGAAGCAGCATAATAAATAGGTCTTCAAGGTCCTTTCTGAATGACATGGAATGAATGCCCCTCTCTTTCCCCTTCTCCCCTCCCAAGGTAGAATTAGAAAATGATTCTCCACGTAGAGATATGTGATCCGTGCTAATGGCAGCAAATGAGAATGCCAGCTGCTGTTTCACCCTCTCTCGCACCCCTGCCCTGATCCCGCCTCCCCACAGTCACTCTGGCAGTAGTTTCATGCTTTATTTCAGGCTTACTGTTTGAATAATGATAATAATGTCTTGCACTCCTGTAGCGTCTTTCATCTGAGGACTACAAAGCGGTTTTAGAAACATTAGCTCTATAGGGGTTCATTCTGCAATGTACTAAAGATGATCACAGAATGGACATATAGTCATATAATCACACAGTTGATTATTTACCTCTTGCAAATCTATGTCATCTACGTCTATATCCATCCCAGAGTAAAAACATCATGACTGTCTTTAAAAGGTACAATGCATATATGCATGTCTTATGCATAGAAGAAAATTCAAAGGAAATCTTACTGCAGTGTTCCCAGGAGGAGGAGACCTATTATATTTATTCACTCCCTACTATACTATGAAAAATGAGAAATACTAAGGTATTTGTGCTTCATTATCTAAGACAGGTTTGTATCAGTTCCATCAGGAAGCTGTATTCTCTCTACTGAATTAAAAATTCTGTGGCCTTGTTGCAAAGTACCAGGTCAAAATACTCTGAATCATGTGACACAGGAGAGGTTGAACGTGCACCCTTGAAGCGAGGTCCTCTGTATTCTTGGAAAGTTTGGGATTCCTGATCTGAGCTATGCAGCTTGCAGTTCCCATGTAATCTGAAGTTCGCATGACAGGTTTTGTTGTGTTTTCCTGTTATTTTCGTGCAGGGTAAGGCCAAATTCTGCCCTTTTTGCTGTTGATAAACAAATTTCACTACTTGCAGTTCCCATAAACAAATACGAGACCGCTCGTTATCTTTACCTCCCAAAGCTTCCAATTTTTGCTGGAAAATTCCAGAACTGGGCTTTTTCTAATCAATTTTACATCAGCATAACAGGATCTCTCATGGTATGTCAGAATTTTAATTTCTCCTGTCTCCATCTTGGTAGTGAAGGAGCTGAGTAGAAGTGACAAATAGGCTAGCCAGACGTTTTGAATTCAAATTCAAAAAGCAATTTGAGCAAGAAATAAAAGTGTATACCAGCAGCGTATCTTTTTTACAGCTTAGCTATTGACTCACTTGATTTTGACTAAGTCACTTGGGCTTTTCAAAAGAATCTATGAATTTTGGCTCCCTCCATGCTTAATGCCCAACAGAAAACACACCAAACTTGATCTTCATTGTCACTGGCCCAGGTTATTATGTGCTCAACACCCATAACTGGGCACTGTGTTTTGACAAGATCCTGTGCCCACTTAGTCACCTAAATAAAGCTCAGATAAAACATATGGGCCCTAAGATAAGTCTCATGTATTTTGATTCCTCAGTGAAAAAAACTGTTCCATAGAGAATTCTGCCACCTTAAGTGTTTTGACTCAGGCCATGCCTTTTGCTTGGATTATTGAGCTGTATTTTGTTAAGACCATTGGTAAAAGTTTTCTGGAAAAAGCAGACACAAGGAGAACTGTACTACAGTAAGCCACTCCTTCTGAAATATTTGAGAGGTCTTAGGAGACAGAGTCACTGGCCTTGAAGATTGTCATTCAGCCTGGGATTGCAGTTTGACCAGAGGAGTGAATCCCAGGTACTCAGGACAACTTGGCACGGCTCAGGGGAGATACTTTCTCAAGAAATAGCTGACAGTTGCCAGGAGGAAGCAAAACCAAGCCAAAGGAGATGAAGGGATGCTTGAAGCTTCACCAAGTTGTCCGCTGGAGATTATTATTTTCTAAACAGATGGACATGCATGTAGATTATTTGTTATTTTAAAATCTATTTCTTTAAAAGTTTAGTTTTTTCAATATACTTTCACTTGCAGGGTGATGGCTGGGCCACGTTGTGCCTGTGATCACACTTAGGCCAGTAGCCACAGGGACTCAGATTTGGTCTGCCCTTACAGAGGGCACCACAGTTAGATCCCAGCCTAGGAAAGAAAACAGTCCTACCCAAGGGGAGGTGCAGACTTGGCATCTGGAAAAGGACAACATAAACTCTGGCAAAAAAAGAAAAGGAACAGAGCTTCAGCTAGCCTGTAACCAAGCAAATCCAACACCAAGTATGTGTAGGACATTGTTATGATGAAACGTAAAGCTTTTTTAATTGAATCGTCAAAACAGGATTGGTATCTGGAGTTGACACTATGAAATAAGGACGTACTAGTGAGATGCTGTCTGTTTTTGTCAAAAACATTTTAATTTGTGGTTCTATCTGTTGAATTAATTCAGTATGTTTTCTGTTCCTCCCCAAAAACTCCCAAAACAAGGCCCAAAAAAGCCCTCCGGAGTTAGCACTAGTTCTCTATTGATTCAGCGAGGAAAAACATTTCAGGCTTCTCTTCATTGGATTTGAATCAGCCTAACCTACCTTCTTGGTGTTACATCACTTGTGACAGCCCCCAGGAAAAAGGGTCATATTCAAAACACAGACAATTCCTACAGCCATGGCTTAAACAGAGAACAAGCTGGGATTTCTTTCTTTGAAAAGGTCTAGTAGTCCTTTTCAAAAGACAAGCAAATTTTCATAGAAAAGACCCCCCCAGATTCCCACTTGGAAACATGTCTTGTGGCTGTGTGACAGTTAAAAACACCTGCCTGGGATGTCCTCCCACCACCCCTCTCTGAATGTTTGCCTCCAGCAAACATTTTGATTTGTGGACCTGTAGGAAGTTTCCCATGTAGGTGTGGACCCCTGTGTAGGGTCAATGAGCCTGGTGACAGTGGCTTTCCAAAAAGCATATTTATACCTCATGCAGGTGTTCCCCGGGGGTTGTAATTTCCAGCTTGTCCATGCTTCATACACATCTGTGGCTGTGTGGCACGCTTAGGTTTATTAAATGATTCCCTGGCCGAGGAGACCGGGTAAAAAGTAGGAAGGTAGTGTGCACTGAGGTCTGGTCCCTGCACCTGTACAGGCATAAGATAGGCTGTATTACTTGAACAGGGAGCTTGAAGGGACTCAGCTGCATAGGTGAAACCTGAATTACCTTTTGGAGACCCCTAGGACTCATCCACAAGGGTGGAAGCCATCCCCCATGGGCCTTGCAAAGCACTTGTTAAAAATCACTGAATTGCACTGAATGACACCAAACACAAGAATTAGACCTATGGAAGTAAGAGCTGGGTGTGGGTGTCTAATGACCAAAGCTAAAGGCAATGAGATTCACTGAACGGCATACTGGTGCAATGCTGGAGGAGAATGCACTTTGTTCAGGAGCTGTGAAGTTTCATTTTTCCGTTACCTTCAGGAAGGCCCCACAAGTCCTTGCTGGAAAAGCATGAGAGCGATACAAAATGTTGTGAGTGGCTGAGCTGTGTGATAATCAAAGCCACCCTTGATATACCAGGATACATATCTGAAAAATTATTCTGCTCCAAGGTCACACTTCCATCCACAGGAGAGTCTCCAGGATGCTGGGGAAGATTTCTAAAATGAATCTCCACATCATCATAATGTTCTTGGACCATCGCTAGCTTCTCAGTATTTTAGAAGTGCCACTACAGGGAGGTTGGGTCACGCCTGCACATAGTAGCTGCACAGATGTGTTGAATTACCCTAAATGCTTGAGCGGGCTGGAAGGCCTTGCATGGAAATGGGAGGTTCAGTACCTAAATCGCCTCAATGTGCCTACCGGCATTCTCCTTGCATAAGTAACGGCATTTAAGATGGTCACAGACAGAAGTGTGCACTTAAGCACGCGTCCCTCAGGCAAAGAAGTAGTTGTCAGATGCGTGCCTTTACATACTAGCCATGCCCAGCGCAAAATGTATTTCAAGCTGTTCATTTCCTTAGCTACTGCTACTCTGTAAATAACATGATAGCACCCGTATTTTCTAGTATATTTTCCCTACGGGGGAAACAAAATAGTTTGGACTCAGGGCAGAACGTTGCCTTCAAACATACGTGCACAACTGACGTGGATTTCCATGGCACCTTGCCCTGAATGTATAATTGCGTTTGGTTTTGAACAGCTTTGTTTGTTTGTGTATTTTGTTAATGTGTTTTGCACCTCAGGCGTGTACTTTACAAATGCAAATTCCTTGGCTTACTGTGGTAATTTACGGCTTTTAAAGGCTAATTTTGGACCATTTTGCAATGGTAAAAAGTGCAAGTTTCATGAGATCCTTTGCCAGGGGGACCTTCTGTGTCTTTTCAAAAAGGTGCAGGGCTTTCCCACCTCCCAGTGAAACCAGCAGGGCTCAGACAGCCAGAGGGAAGCCCACGAAGCCCTGAGCCTGGAATGAAGGAGAGAAATCAACCATCCTCCTCCTTATAAATCCTTATATAGCAAGAATACCCAGGGGCCTAGAGCAGAGGGCAAAGCACATATTGCTCTATCCACTGTCCAAACACAGAGAGAGGGGAGAGGATGATCCTGCGCAAGGGAGATGAGAAGACAGTGGCTGGTCTAGGACGAGCTGAGAAAATTCAAGGAGGGTTTTCAAGCAGGAGTTAGCTTTCGTTTTCCCATCACTAGCAAAACCCTGCCATGGGACTGACAGGAAAGGACATACGAGCTTTGGTGTTAACAGAGAACTCGGGGTTACTGGTGCATTGTCCTGCAATGGTGCAGGACTGGTGCAATGCAGGAGAATTAACTCCAAGTTGTAGATGGGTAAATAAGACAAAGAATGATCTCCAGATTTCTTCAGAGATGTGATATGAAGTCCAAATCAGATCTCTGACTTTCTCTCATGTTTCTTAAACATGCAGCAGCTTTCCAGCCACTATTCAATGGCAGTTCTCACTGGGGAAGGAGCAGGCAGGTTTCTGGCCTGAAAACCTGTTAGAAGTGCTTTGTAACTCTACTGAATTGAGGGCATTTGCCCAAGTATTATATTATAACAAAACTGGGCCCAAGCTTGCTGTGTTGCAAAACATTTCTTTCTATTTGTATAACTGCTTCTTGAGACAAAACCATTTAATTTTAAATTGTAAGTGCTTAGGAAATAGGGATTTTTGTTTAATACTTTGTTTAAGAAATAAGAAACAGGAAAAGAAGGGCTGATTAGTTTTAAAAAGAGCTACTGAGGTTTTAGAGCTGTTCCAAGCCTTGGGGTTAATTTTCAAAATTAAGTCTTTGAGAAAATAGCTCCCTAATAAAATTTTAAAATTTGGAAGCCTCCATTCTCTGAAGTTTTTAGGGAGCTTGGTTTATTAAGGAATTTTACCACTAATGTTTCTCAGCAATGTCTGTGCTGACATATCAAAAGGGCCTTGCAATGACAATGGAGTGTACTGGTCCCCTTTGCAGCTAAGGACCAGAGGGTCAGAGAAAGTGCTTTAGTTGCTTCGTTTATTCATTCCGGTTTGTGATGAGAAAGTTGCTTTAAGCCAGCTCTGCTTAGCCCAAAGCCCTGTTTAGACATGAGAGTCATATCTCACTGATCCAGCTACTCCCAGCTTGCATCAGCTTCACCTTACACGGGTGTCTTGTGCTTGTGAAATGAATCGCTGAGGCTCATGCCATTTTGACAGACAGCTTAAAGCAGCTCAGCAAGTCAAAGTTAGACGAAGTGTGTAAGGGCACATGGAGTCTGATCTGTTAAATTTTTGGCCCTGCAGCTCAGCATAATTGTGTTCCTTACAAGCCGCTAGATTCCTAGAATGGGTTGCTTATATATACTTTTTTCTCTCTATTTGACTATTAAGATTTTTCAAGGCTCAAAAGCCATGCAGCCTTGAAAGAAACCCTTTCTTAGTTGCTTAACTAATATATGTCTGGATTTTTTGCAGTGAACGTGGGTAGCTGTCACATTAACTTCTGAAGCTGTTGTCAGGTTTATTCTAGAGGAGGGCAGAGGAAAATAATGCTTTGCCCTTATAAGAACAACACTCATTTGAAGATGAAGCGAAATGTTAAAATTACAACTGACGATATTTGTAAGGCTGAAGGGCTTTTTCACCTCAGAGGGCCTCTCAGCTGTTATCATCTTTGTTTCACCTGGAGAGAAATGAAAGGCAGGAGATGCAATTCTGCAATTCACTGATGAGTGCACAGTACTGCGGTATGAATGTGATCTCTCGAAGCTGGCACCCAACCCAGGTCACTGCCTCCCAGCCGTGCTCAAGGCACAGGGCTGCTGCGCTTCCCCCCCTTCACAGCCCACAAAATGGTTACTTTTCATTTCCTCCCATTTGGGGTAGAGTACATAAACGGAAATAATCTGCAAGATTGTACAGTAAGGCTTCGGTCCTCCCTGGAGACCTGTAGGGATCCCGGAGAGGCAGAGCTTTTGAGAAAAGATAACAGCAGTGTCCACGCTTGCTACATTTCACCAGCCATCTAAGCCTCGGTGAAATAGGTGAATAAAATACGAAATGTTCAGTGGTAAACTTTTAAGGTTGCATTGTTCCTGCAGGAGACCATAGCATGTTGCCGGTGGCATCCCATATCCAGCAGAAAGTTATTTCTAATGGTCAGGGGTTTATTCCTACATGTAAAAGCAAATGCTGACCTTGATGATGTGGGAGCTGAAGGCCAGTGGAGGAGTAAGGAGCTGTAATAGCGGTTAATACTTAAGAAGTAGATTTTTCCTTAACAGTCAATGCAAAAACCATTTCTTTCTTCTTCTTTTTTTTTTTTTTTTTGTTTTCTTTCTTCTTCATTGGAAACTACTAGAAGAAACTAAAAAGGTATGCGTCCTTAAATGTGGATAAAATGCAAGTGAAAACAGTTGCAGAAGCTAGCCTAGGGCCTGGTTGCCCACATGCCTTATAAAGTTCAGTATATCCAGAATCATGTCTCCTAAAGCTGCAAGTTAACTCTTGTCATAGTACAGTTTGTGGCTCTGCAGAATAATAAACTCAGAGATAACAAGCCACCCTTATCCCAGCTTTGAACAGGAGTAGTAGATGGTGACAGTGTCCACCAGCGCCTGATGCTGATCCAGACTTCTTAAATTTCTAGCTTTACTCACATTCAGCCTTCCAAAGAGGATCATCGTAAAGCCACACTGCTGAGATTTACCTTGCAATCTCTGCTTAAGACTGAGAATCAGACATACACACAGCCTACTGAGTTAACTCTAGTGGTCCACAAAGGCAAAAATATCTAAGAAATTCAGTGTTAAGGCTCAAACTCTGTCTTTAACCCTGTCCTTCGGACACTATGCTTTCTGCTTCTGGTAGGTGACATCTACAGTGATTTTGAGGATCCCTGATAATGTGGGAACTGTTTGTTAACTCTTTTTACCCAGGCTGAGCTTGCTGATAAAGGACATGTAGTAGTCTCTACTGTGAAAAAGTTAATGGCAAAGATTCAGGGCAATAACCTTATATGCATTAGAGGTTTCTATTAATTTTGATTTCCTGTTCTTTGAAGGGTGACGGAGTAGAGAGACTAATTTGGCTAGTCCCTCATATTTAATCTTAAAGATTGGGTTTTGGGTGGGGTTTTTTTGTCAAAAATTATAGCATGAAATCTCCGTTGAAAAAGTATTTAATCAGAACACTGACACCATTGTAAATTTTTTTTCTTCTGTACCAAGATTGTATTTTAGCAGTGTGTTATAAGTGAAATAACAGTGTAGGCATGATGTATAATTTATCATGTAGAAGACTTCGGAAGCAATTTCCATTCAAGTGTATTGTACTGTTTTAAACTGTGTGGTATCTGTTTTGCATATTCAAGCCAGGAAGCATGACTTTCCCTCTCTCCGCCTCCCCAGTGTGCCGAGGGTATATGTTCAGCTGTGGTGTACATGGTCATAAGGGATGGGTTGATCTGAACATGCCTGGGTCATTTCACACAGACTAAGAATCTGTTACAGTCTCTCTTTGTGTGCTTTGCATCATCGTTACTCAGTAGATCATGAATCTCCAGGCTATACAGCTCAGCACTGGGAAAGCCCTAACATTTCTAACCCGTATCTCCACCAGTGCAGAGTGTTGTTCCTGCTGTGCTTTTACGTCCCTTTTACAGTCCAAAACATCTCAGTTATTGGCATCTTTGTTCTGGTGGCCATTCCACAGCCTAACAAATCCCACTGTCAGGAAACTCCTCCGTAACTTTTATCTCATGTTTTTTTGCAACATTTCTTTGTCTTTCGTGGTACAGCACCGTGCTCTCTGCTGTCTCCTCTCAGCTTGGTGTTCGCGTCCTGCAGATACCTGTGCTCTCTCCCCTCGTGCAGTCTGTGCCTCCGCACTCATTGCTCAGTCAGGATGTGCTATTAGCAACTGGTCTCTCTTTCCGCGGTAGTTTTGCTGCCCTTCTCAGAATTCATTCCAGTTAGTCTTTCAGGTAACGACATGCCCAGAAATTAAGGCTACATTCCAGCGTCTGAAACGAAGCTTCTGGTGACTCAACCCAAAACGGCTTTGGTCTGTTTCACTACTGTATTACTCTTTACTGCATGTCCAATTTGCTGCATGCTATTACTATTAAATCTCTGTTGACATTACCACTTTCCAGGTTTCTCCCTCCCATTGTGTGACTATTTCCCATCTGGGCTTTTCTCATGTGGGAAATATTCACACAAATTCAAGACTTCAGCAGAGCTTCCCAGCTGCATTAGGCATTTCACCAATAAATCACTGTTTCAGAGAAAACTGACTGAAATGGCCTTTCAAATCCCACATGCGGTGATAGCTTACCCTTCCCTATTCCCTTACTCCCAAATCCTGTGTAATATCACAAGCAAAATTTTAAATAGAAAATTGAATCAGGCAGGATTTCAGGGAGGATTCAAAGTTGCAGTGCTAACAGTTGGCAAGGATCCACACGCTACCTCTGGAAGACATTAAAAATCTAACTGCAAAAACAACACTGAGTTTATTTTTGCTGTGTTAACCCAAGGTTATGACCTACTGTGCAGCCACCAGGATCGTTTCCCTGTTCCTTAAGTTTTGGCTAAGTTGGTGCTGTAATTTAGTGTTGTTCAGATGTGGTAAAGTTGATTTAGACATCTGGCCACCCTGCAGTGTAACTGCAAGTGATATGGGGTACTCAGGAGGGACAGCCTCTTCCCGGTGCAGTGCAAGGCAAGGACCCTTCAGAATTCCCATAGGGACATTGTCAGTGTGATTTCAGCCCTGATGATGAAGAGCGAGTATTTCATCCAGAGCCCATCTGTGTCACCAGTGAGGATGTAAAAATGACCAAGGTGGTTCAGACCCCTGGACCAGTGCTCTGTTCCCAGTAGTGTCCCTAAGAAGGCAAGGGTGAGAGCAGGGCAAGCATACATGATAATTCCTTCTTTCAGCCTCCAACTATTTTCAGCTCAGGGGATTTCCTGGCCCTGGTGAAGTTGTCTGTTTTGTAACCGAGGGGATTTCTATTTCAAGCACTTGTCCAGTCTCCCCTCAAGCTGATGTAAACTTTTTGCATCCACATAGCTCTTTGGTAAAAGCTCTGCAGGCTCTCTAATTGCTGGGTGAAAAAACATTTCTCCATGTGGCAAACCCAGCTCCATTTAGCTCCGGTTCTTGCATTGGAAGAGGAAGTGAGCAGTCATTCACAATCCAGCCACTCCTTGCTACTCTGGATTTTATAGACCTTCATCATACCCCCACCAAGTCCAGGCAGAAAAGTCCGAGACTACTCAGCGATTCCTCATATGAAAGCCATTTCGCACCTTTGATCATTCCTGTTTCCTTTCTTTGAGTCCCTCTTCCAGTTCAAGTTGGATACAGTATTGAAGGTAGGGGGGAATGAAGGAATTGTACAGTGGCACAATGATGTTCCCTGTTCTGCTTTTTATTAATTTTCCAGACTTTCACTGACTTGAATTGCCTTTGGATTGGGCATGCAGAGCCAAAAGGCTCTGCATGTTGATGACATGCAACAGCCTGTGTTGCAGGAGAAAAAAGATTTTACTGCATGGGCACTGCTAGAATTAAGTTTATTAGCAATAGATCAGATCTAAGATGAAAGATTACTAATACAATTCAGACCAGTTCCTGGATTTCTTAGCTCAGGAATAGCTGTAAATTAAGCAGTGCCAAGGCCTGGGTGCTGGAGCTCAGTCATTGGCACCATTGTTAGTGTGCTTCTGGGTATGGTTTTGGCCTGCACCAACCTGCCCTCTCCCAAACAACTCCGGAGCATGCTTCAGGAATTAGCATGGGCCAGGGATGGTTCCCGAAGCAGTCTGGCTGCAACTCGGATGCTGCTAGTTGCTTTAACTGTGATTTAGAAGATCAAAGAGATTAATACTATAAACATGGCCAAACCATGCCAGCTGGACTAAGAGCCAGGGAATGGGCCCTGGCTATATCTAAAAGCTTCCTTGTGGGGATGGAATGGTGGTTTTCACAGCAGCCAGGGCAGGATCTAGAACAGGCATGGAAATGGCTAGACCTGACTGTGGGATACTGAGAAGTTAATATCAATGTTGGTCATGCTCTCTGTGTTCGGGGGTAACAATGAACTTCTGTCTCCAGAACTTTCCACCTGCCCACTTTCCTTAAGCATCCAAAATTGGAGATGATTGAATTATTCTAGGTGAGAAGATTTATACATTTATGTTACTGCAGGGCATGAAAGAATCCATGCTGGGGGACATGTTGATTTAATTGATTTGGATGCTAAGCCAGTTTAAGGAAATCCATATATAACTTGCATGGAAAGCAGTCCTAAGTGTTGGTTGCTTTTGACTATGAAGAAAGTCTATTCATGTACTTTACAAAGGTAAACACAGCTTGGATGTAGAAAGGTGCAAACCTTCTCCGCTTGCCTCAGTGGTGTGTTACCCCGAAGCATTTCAACTGCTTTAGCTGTTGCCCCTGCCATGCTCACTTTGCTGATCTATGCTAATGTATCTCTTCTCTTTCACTTGCAGGAGCACTGGCAGCATAAAAACAAATTTCCATTAAAGATTTTTACCATCTGGGGTAACAAATAATACATAAGGTAACTGTAATGGAAAGTGATGAGGGACAGGAAGTTTCTCATTTATTGCAGTTAATTTACACTGTGCATCAACAGCATTTACATACCATTAATGCACAGCTGGCAGTGGTTCCCCTGTTGTTCGTGTGGATCTTTTACACAGCAACAGGCAGAAGAGAACATTTGAACAGATAAAAGAATTTAGGCACAGGGAACAGAGATTCAGGTCTAGTAAGTAAAACTTCAAGTGCTGGCAGAGACTAAGATAAGTCTTCTGGAGGGGGATAGCATTGGCTATTTTATGAAGAGTTGTTTTAATGAAAATTGGTGAAATAATGACTATATTTATTTATTGATACCAGTTCAGTGAGGAGAGGCCAACGCTCCCAGTGAATGATTTGCATGAGTCATCAGTCATTTATTTTATAGCTATGATGTACAAAGAAGGTAAAAGAATGTTAAAGACCTAAAATCGAGAACTCATCAATTAGGAAATGCCAAAATTAAGGTTATTGATTGGAAACTTGGATAAAATGGAACAATTTGGAAGTGGTGGAGGCAATGTGCACTGAGGAAACAGTAAGAGGTGGACGTTTCATCCTCATGTAAGGTGGTGCTTGCCTTTCTACAGCTTCAAAATGTTAGTCATATAATCCACAAACTCTTCTGTCAGTCTGAGTCTAAAAAATTAGTCTTTTTACGTTAATATTTTAATGATGAAATCTGGAGACTTTTGAATGTTGACTGTACCTGAAACTCATGTTGACTCTACCTGAAGCAAGTGTTGCACAGTTTTCTGTTACCTTTAGACTCTAGACCCTTGCCAAAATCCAGAAGCCTTCAGATCATCATGTCCTTTTGGTCCTCCCTTTCCAAGGGACTGGAGTTCCTGTCTTCATCTTTTTCACTCATCCACAGTAAACTGCAGGTTGTATCTGTATTCCCCAGACACATCCCTGGCTGCACAGACGAGCAATTCCTGGGGATGCTTTTATGAGTTACAGAGCACCTTGGCTGTGATTTTCCTGATCCGTCCTGTCCTGGGGCTTTTGTTTTCTGTGCTCTGTCTGCTGCTCTGAGCAACGTCTATCTCTTCCTGATGTCTACCAAGTTATTACGGATAGCTGAAATCAGCCAGCCCCAGTTCTCCTTTTCTGAAAGCCACCAGTGATTGTACAGTGTCCTCAACATTTGTGGCAGCATACATGTATAGTATCTCCTCTGAGGCCTTCCAGGACCAGAAAGAAAATGAAGTCACAAAAATTTGTGAAAGAAATTGGTTTCTGGGGAAAAAAACATGTAGTAGTTTAATTCAGTGATGTGTGAAGCATTGTATTCCCAAAGGAAGGGCTCATGTATGTAAAGGCTTTCACCTGCAGGAGGCTGAATTTGGAGCCTGCAAGGGTGGGGACACCTTATGCTTGACTATATGGCAGTGCTGGGAATGTCGTACACACCAAGGGGGCCACGACATAAACTCATCTTCTTGCCTGTAAGGGAAAAAGACGAAAGGAAAAAAATAGGTTGATTGTTTTATCTGGGAAAAAGAGGAGAGATTATGTGGTGCGTGAAGAAACTTATTTGGAGGGACACTTGTTGACCTTGTGAA
This sequence comes from Fulmarus glacialis, assembly GCF_000690835.1. Classification (NCBI taxonomy): domain Eukaryota; kingdom Metazoa; phylum Chordata; class Aves; order Procellariiformes; family Procellariidae; genus Fulmarus; species Fulmarus glacialis. The sequence goes on from NW_009215847.1 coordinate 41,859, forward strand.
GATGAAAGCAGGCACATCTTCTGCCGAGGCTTTGTGTCATTTTGGCTTTCAGGTCTCCTATCGCTGTGAAAGTCAGTGCACTGAGGCATAAGAGTTAGCCAGGGGAGAGGTACTCTCATATCCTTCACTGGAGAGCCAAGTCCAGCACATGGACCACCGGTGAATGGCAGCGTGAAGCAGGCAGGTTGTGACATATCCCCCAGTTAGAAGTTGTGCAGGGGGCAAAGCCCTGCTCTGCTTATACTGCCACAGCAGCACCTAAATCATACGGATGTGTCTGGTACTTTCCTATCCATCTCTTGGATGATTTCTAGTGATGGGGTACCCTGACAGCTGCACTCAGCAATGTGCCTGAGCAGGTGAATGGTAGTTTAGGGGCCAATTTATTTGATTGTCATAGGAGTGAAGTTCTTTGTTCTTTCCTTTCCTTTCTTTCTGTTTGATCATCTGTGAGCTCTGTGGAAGCCAAATGGGCTCTGAAAAGTAAAGTTATCTTCATTTGCCAGGAGTTTTTTAGCTGTAAGGTGTAGCATATCTGGCCTTATGTATTTAGAAATGATACTTGAAGCCCTAAAAATTCATGTGATTAACTTTTTTTAAAGTCATGTTTTTTAAAGTAATACCTTTTAAAGTACTTTTTATTTTCTGTCTTTTTTTTTTTTTCCCCAGGCCTTAGGTTCATGTTTTCAGACTTGTTTCTGCAGGCACAAAACCTACTTTTTCTTTTAATGAAAGCTGAGATTTTCACAACTCCAGAACCTGGAGCTCTGAGCAAAACAAACATTAATTACAATTATGAGAACTGGCAGTACTGAGAAGGCAAAGTTTTCAAAATGCCTTCTTGTCTCTACTAGCAAAACCTTTCTCTTGCTGGATTCAGCTAAAACTAGCCACTCTTCACCTAGATGATCATTTAAGTTACGCCAAGACAGCTGGAAAGGGGTGCAGAGGGTAGCTTATGGTGAGATGTGGACACTGTTTCTGTGTTGGTGGCTGTTCTGCTTCCACGTGACCATACACAGCCCCAAAAGCATGTATGGATACCTGTGCCTGGGGATGGGCAGAGGAGGAAGAGAGCTTTGAGATGTTTTAGGAAAGAGCAATTCTGGTCTGTAAGAACTCATCCTGATACTTTCTGAAATCTGGTCCATTTCATCCATTTAAAACAGAATATTCATACTGAGCCAGCAGATACCTTAGAAAGTTTTAGGAAGAAAAACATACATATCCTTCTTCAGTGGTTGTTGCTTTTTCTGATTTTTGTACTGCAGATGTATTTATAAACTGCAGTCCAGATCCAAACCACCCTTGGGCTAAATACTGGGCAGGCATATTACAAGTACATACTCTGAGTATATGTCTGTGGAAAAAAGGTGGTTACCCACTAGAATAGAGACCAGTCACCCATTTCCTTAGTCTTCTAGAAACCGTTACTTGTACTGTTATGAAAGTCACAGAATTTGTTATCCAATTATGCATCTATGACCTTCTCCAGTTGGCTGTAATATATGAAGAAATCAGAAGGAAAAAAGGATCTTGTTTAAAAATCTAGGCTTATTCAGATATAGTTTTCATTCAGCCCAGAATCCTTAAAGAATTTGTTTGCAAAGTTAATTCTAAAATTTCACTCGTGTTTAGAGGTGCAACAGTTCAGTGGAGACTAGTCTTTTCAGAAACATGATTACTGATAAAACCTATATCCTGCACTACAGCTGTTTTTTATGAGTGACACAATTAGAGGTTTTTGTCTTACAAAATAGAGAGTGTAATAAATTTGTAGGATCCTCGATGTAGCCTTTGCAAATTTCTCTAGGGGGATATTCTACCCCACAGAAACAGTCCTTCACTGTGTGTTTATGCAAGGTTTATGTTGAGAAATTAATTGAGTCACAGGTGGTAACTGCGATTATCAGTCAATGTCCTATTTATCTTCTACAGTGGTTCTAATGTTTCTGCAAGTGTGAGATGTTTTTCTTTTAGTTTCAGAGGCAGCAAGTAAAGGACTATGAGCATTAAAAATATGCATATATGCATATATATACACACACACACA
>NW_009215848.1:0-18165 GCF_000690835.1 Fulmarus glacialis
TGTCTAGGTCCCTCTGCAGAGCCTTCCTAAATAGAATCGTGCAGTTTCTGTTATTATCTGAAATGATCCACCTTCTAAAGGGCTTTGATCCCATCCTAAAAAGAGGAAATAATTGTGATCAAATGCTTCTGACTTGGACCTTATTCTCTGCTGTCAGAATATTGCATCAAGAAAGTTTTTGCAGTCCTCCCTCCCACTTCTTTCACTGTCCACTCCTGTTTGGAGCGAGGTTGCTCACAGGATGCTACACTGTATACAAGACAAATGGGATGCATTTTGTTGGTGTCAATGTTAGTATCAACCTCATCCTTCAGGATTGATGGCACAGAGCAATTTCTTTAGCCTGCTCTACCTCCTCCTAATGCATTGTCTGTGTCTTTAGCGCATCCTTCTGCTTTGGGATGTGACTCCATCCACACTTTCTGGACTTGCTTCCCCCCCACCCCCTTTCCTGCTCCTCCATCAAGGTGACATACCTCCCTCTCCAGCCACTTGTCAAATTGGGGGAGGATTTCTGGGGAGCTCACTGAAAGTCAAAATGAGACCAGATGTGGCCACACCCTCTTCTGGAACTGATCTTTTCTAATTATAGCAGCTAGAATAACAAACAATATTAGAATAGGCTTTCTACAGAGCTGTGCTGATTTACACTACTTGTGGATCTTGCTCCAAGAAGATATCCTGAGTATATATTGACTAATATATTCCCAGTCTACAAGCTTCTGAGCACCAACTCCTTTTTTTCATATGACTTATTAACATTCACCTGAAGGAGGATAGGTCCTTTAAAAAGAACAAAACTCAGAAAAATAGCTCACCGCATAAATCTTGCGAAAGCCGCTTTAGCCTTTACTGTCCCCCAGACTAGTGATTTCAGCTTCATAACAAAGCCTCTCCCCATGCCCCCACCCCACTTTTTTGTCCTCACTGAAGCCATACAAGAGCTAAATTAAATGCTTAGGAACAAGAACGTGGTCTGTTGAAAGTGAATGTGAGTGAGCAAAATCCTCTGCAAGAAAAGAGGTCAAGAAATTATCAATAGAAAAGTCTGTGAAGGTGGCAACTTCCTCAAGTTTGATTTCTATGAATATGTCTTATCTGATTAGCTTTACATCTTCGATCTATTTTAGAAGTGTATTGTGTTGGAAACCATTCTCCAAACTGAGAAAATGCCTCATTACTTCTTGGGCTCTTTGTGAGAGCCCGAGTAGGAATGTTTTGTATCTGGGATGAACCATGGCCTCTACTCTCTTCCTGATGCTTAAGAGATTGTTCTCTGATTTGGACAGAGTTCAATGGGTGCTTTTTAATAACCTTTTTTTTTTTGCTGTACATAGGTCTTTTGTATGTATTCTTTTTTCCTTTTCAAGCCTTAAAGATAGTTTTGAAGATAAGTCCATTTTTCTCCTCCTTTTTGAAATGTATATATTGATTTTTGTTCAATTTCTCTAGCCAGCCCAGTTTGCACCTGAAGTCAACTGGACAGATGAGTAGGGCCAGAGAGAAAGAGAGAATGATGGACCACTGAAGAGAAAGATGAGCTAGAAAGTAGATGAGACTCCCAGAAGACTTAATTTCAGCTCTTCTATCCTTTTGTATGTACTATGAGCAGGTTATTCTGAGCAGGTGCAAAAGATTGGCGCTGACTTCACACAGTGCAGTCAGAAGCATAGAGAATGTATTATTGATACAGGCGGGTACTATTGATGCTATTTATACTTTTTATTGACACCCTCCCACCCCCCCAGTTCTGGGTTTGACATTAAATTCATCTGAAGTATATTCCTTCTTCATTTGCGTGTATGTGTTTGGCGGGGGCATTTGCGGGGCAGAAGCAGGGAAAAGGAAGAGTAGGTTGTAAAATGATAATCAGGAGATGCTGAATTCCTTTACTTCTGTATGTGTGGGAGGATTATATTTTTGTTCAGGTACGGTGGTTCCAAGAGGATTAAGAAAACTGGATTTTTTCATACCAGATTTGCCACGATGATCTGTAATTGCCAGTTATTGTGTAGACCTTCTAGCTACGTACAGCTCAGCTCATACACTGGGATACCTGGTTGCTAGACAGGAAGGAATACTTGGGTGAGCTTTTCTGTTTGGGGATTCTTCTGATGGCAACAACACTAGTGTAATACACTTATACTGGGGTAAAAGCGTTTTTCTGGTGTGGACTGTTTCACATGTGCAAATGTTATAGGCTACACTAGCAAAATGTTTTAAATCCGTGTAGCTGCATTAGCAGTGTTTATCAGTGTGCTTATGCTATCCAACACTTTTTTGGTCTGAACTTGTCTTAGGATGTTTAAGTCTCCATCTCAGCATTTTGGTCCCTTTGAGGATTTTCCAAGAAACTTTTCTTTCCTCCTGAGAGACAGGGATGATTATCTGCACATCAGGTAAAAACATCCTTCTTCAGCAGAATTGTTGCTAATTTTAAGGTGAGAGGAGGTAAGCTGTCAGAATATACCAGCATTGTCTCGGATATGACATTTTAACAAAGCTGCTACAGGCTCTGTGTATGTGGTTTTGTAACAAACTGATGAGCATGTTAATTAGATGCAAATTGTATCTAAATATTTACACTAAAATCAAAACAAGCCACTTCCCCTGTTCCATTCCAAGTATCCAGCTTAACCATGGCATAGCAAACATCTCCAGGAGGTTTGAGGTGGGGTGATATGTCAGAAGAGATGTGAAGGGGTGTAGGGAACCTCTAAAGATTAAAAGCATTTGTTCAGAACATCATTTGGATATACAAAGCAGGTTTGACAGTTCTATTATTGAACTTTTACAAACTGTTGTCCCTATTAAAGTCTTATAATGGCTGTATTTCATGATGTCTTGTTTGTGTGCACGTTTATTCTTTTATTTGGAGCCTGTTGCTCAGAAGGTTGGTGTGAGGAAAGGAAGAAGAGATCGGAGAGGGTAACTGTAGAGGGAACTTGCCAGACCCATGCTTGTTGGCACTGCTTGGTGGCGTGTATTTGGCAGAGATGTTAACTACCTGCCCATACAGGCAGAAACACATCCACACACAAATGAGATCACAGGCTTCTCAGAAACCTGCTTCCTTCCAGTGTGGCTTTTACATTATCCCCAGGGAAGAGAGGTTTTCTTAAACAAAGGTTATAAACACATTATGTTGTAATAAGATGTTTGTTCTCTCCGTACCTAAATAAAGAAATATGGTGTGTAAGGAGCTACTTCAGTTCTGCATCACTGACAAAGAAAGGCATTTACCTCTTATGTAAATTATGTAAATGCTTTGATATTATTTGAGGGGAAACATTCGTAGCACTTCAGTTTGCCAGCCATTGCAGCAGGCTAAGAGCTGTGCCTTGCTAGCAGCATCTGCCTCCAGTCAGCTTTGACTTGATGGCAGGCACAGTGAAAGCAAGTGAGGTTGACTGAGGGAACAGGCTATGTCTTAAAATCATGGACTAAAAATGTGTGGTTTGCTTATCATAGCAAAATGAAGACGAAGTTGGGATGTGACTCCATACTTACAAATGTATCGGTGAAATGGACATGGCTGATTCTGTCCCTTTTCCAACCCTTTCTTCTGCTGGCGAGTCTGATGCTGAGGAAAGGAAAACTTCCCTTTTGTTTCTATTCCTGATTTTCACGTCTGTCTTTTTTCTATCAGGCCAGAAGCCCTGTTGCTAGGCATGGCTCGCCAGAGCTCAGATCTGTTGCTTCAGCTGTTATCTCACAACACAGATATTTTCTCCATCTATCCTTTAGTCATCTTTCCTCATAACTCTGTCCTCTCAGCTCCTTTCAGTAAAGTCCACCTGTCAGGACCGCTTTCTAATCTGCTCTGCAGCTGGCTGGAGTTGTGGGCAAACACTCAGTATGATTTCAAAGTTTCACTTGAAACACTGGCTTGTTTGTATACAAGCCTTGCTCATAACATCTTCTACCCTCACCTGGCAAAATAAAACCACAAACAGCAGAATCTGGGATAGCTTTTCTTCACCAAAGGGCAGGCCTGCCCTGCACCTTCTAAACTCCTGTGAAACAGCCATTGAGCTGAGGTGTCAGATCAGGTGATGAAGATGCCCCTGGATGGGATTACCATGTGGCCAAGCAGGACACAGGGTCTAGGAGACTTCCCTCTAACAAGGTGCTGGCTACTTACAGTATTGCAGCAGCTTCCCTTCCTGGAGTGTCTCCACTCTGGGTGTTCAGCAGATCACATATTCAGCAGCTGCTGTGTACAATGTGGCAGGTTTTAGGGGTTCCTGTAGAAGGGGGATGTTAAATGCTCTGCACCCTCATGTTCACAGGAATGCAACAATAGCAGCTTTAATTTATTCAGCCAGGTGACTAAAACTTAATTAATCTTGAACTCCAGTTCCTGTGCAAACTCTTATCAATTTATCTGCAATTAACTCATGACTCTTGCAGAATTAATGATTTTTTTTCCTTGGGGGAAAAAAATGAAGAAAAAAGGCAGCAGTTAATGGAATCCCGCTTTTTAATTCTACAGCTCAGCAAACTGCCAACCCTTGACTCTTTCTTCTCATGCCTACCAGCAACAACAAAATCTTTTCCTTTGTTAGGTTTTATTGTTTATGCTGGATTGAACAACAACAAAGATGTAAGAGTTAAGGCTGCAGGTGCATGATCAAGTTATTGCCTCTTAATGAGTAACTGTGTTAGATAAGATGCAGTGATTTTATGGGTTGTAACCTTAGACAAACACAAGCAAAACTGACTGAATTTAGCTTATGAGATGAAAGGTTTAAGTTAAGCTCAATTATCTCTTCTTTGCCATGGACTAGCGGGGTGCACATAGACAGGTACTGAGGTTTACTTTAAGGTATGCTAATTTGTTTGGCTGGATGCATGCCTGACTGTCATGTAGGCTTTCATATAATGAAAGAATTATTTTCTAGCTAGGATTTAAGCTCTATGTAATGGATGGAGAGAAGGAAGCACTTAACCTAACTTCTTTGGACAAGTATGCATCTCTTTTACAGGCTATATGAGGCACCGAAGTTCAGAATTTACACACCTGAGTTAAGCATTATGATGGGGAAAAAATAAAATGCTTTCCAATTAAATTTTGGTATTGCTTATTGGGCTTTTGAAATTTCTCCAACCAACTCCAGTAATGGACTTTTATGTGTCTGCATATCATTGTTAGCATGCGTGTTATCACAAGCCCCTATTGGTAAAAAATTATGGTAAATTTAAAGGGTTAGGTTTCTTTGCTTATCTTAAAAAAATAATCTGCCAATCAAGGTCACAATTCATGCAGATGGAATAAGGGAATGATTCATGAACTAGGTCACTCAGTTTTAATTAATTATTCCTCACAAGAAAGAAAAGAAGCAACTCTCACCCCAGCCTAGCATGTCTGAAAATGGACAGCTCTGTACAATATCTCCCACTGTCCGGGCTATGACATGAAAGGGACATTTGGGAGTTGATCCCAGAAAGGGAGAAGGAATTTATATACTGGATTTTTAAGGCACATGCTATATGCATGTTTTCCATGTAGCTCAACAGCTAGTAAATGGCACTCCCATAAAAAGCTGTCCCAATTCATGGTAATGGGACTCTTCAGAAAGGTTCTATTTCAGTCTAAAAAGCTTCCTTTTCTTTCAAAGCCATTCCCTTTGTAGTTAGTAACTTAAAAGGATAGCAAACGTTCTTTGTGCATGTTACATATTCAACATGTGGCTGCAAAGGAATAGCAAAGAAGCCAGTGAACATGATTTAGAACAAAAAGACTGTAGGTCGTGCAGGAAGAGCTAACCAGAATCTATCTTCCCTTCCCATTTCATCTTCTTATCTCATAACACTCTGGTCAGAAGCTGAAAAATCAGGGTTTCAGTGCAGTTTTGAGATTCTCAAGTCAGGTAATTTTTAACATTATTTATCCTTTAAAATGTTTTTGTATTTAACTTTCCTACATGGAGTCAAAAAAAGCAAGAGGACATTTTATCACAGTGTACAGATCTTATGTGTGCTTCTTCTAATCCCCCCTAGGATTTAATTGCATTTAAAACTCTAATTAGCATTTAACTCAATCATAATCTCACTGTTGCTTCTATCTTTTCTCTGATGCAATGAAGATTCCCCACCAATTGTGAGGGTCATGAACAAAGTTCATCTTCTGATCTTGACAGAAATTAATCTTGCGTGTTTTCCTGCTAATGGGTGAAAGTGGAAATAATTCTAGGTAGGAACATGTGCAGGAAAGAAGCTTTTTCAAGGATAGTTGCAGCCAGGTTCCCAGCATGATTCTGAAGGACACATGCTGTTTGTGATTTTGTTTCTTGGAATGGGTTATTTTCTTGGTTGATTCAATCTCCCAGTATCTGTTTTGGTCATTGCCTGAGAGAAAATTTTTATTGATGGTTTGTTTTTAATGAAAGGAGTGAGCAGCCAAGACTCTACTAAAAAAAATACTAGCCATCCTATCCTGATGGGGCTAGACATGCTGAAGGCATTTATAAATGAAGAGACTAATAAGTACGAGGGCCATTCAAACTAATTAGTCTTGGTGACAGGAATGGTACACAGATTTCTGTACTCCTTGGCCATCCATATGACCCCTATCAGCTCTGCTGCTGCCTCCGTGTCATGTTAGACGAGTATGTCTGGTGGACCATAACACAGGCAACTGGCAGTTCCAGGCACCTACTGAAAAGTCTTTCAGATGAAAGCAGCTCTGAAATAGATTATTTTCAGAAGCTTTGGAGTCCTAAAAAAGACAAGCCTATGATGACTTCTTATGCACAGACTGATTCTTCTGAAGACCTATTATCTGAAAAGCAGCTTCTCTCTTTGAGGAGAAAAACAGCTCAGTGGCCCACTTAGCTTCATGTTTCTCAAAAATATTTAGCTTTGTCCCAGTTCATTTTTAGCTGATTGCCATTATTTATGCCTTTTGAATGAGTTGGCTGCTGAATGTTATCCTCTTCTATGACTATTATTTGGTAGGAAACAGGTAAAAACAGTTATTGCCCCTTCAGATTGCAGAGCAGGTTCTTGGTGTTAGAAACTAAGAAGAGAGAAGTTGTTAAGTAAATAACCTTCTAGGCAAAAAAAAAAAAAAGGCTCCCTCATTGAGGGAGCACTTTATACAGTTAGCTTCCCCTTGCACACATCCTTGTAATTGATTGCATTTATGCTCTTCCTTGTGATGCTGAGCTATAGATCCTTTTCCACCATGGCTGTCTCCCTGTCCCACACAACTTGGTAGTACCATCTCTGTGCCTGTAACTGCGTGTCCAAGTGTAAAAACTTCAGTTTCCTCAAACTCCTGTCTTTAGGAGGATTTGGCTAGGGAACTTCCAGCACTTAAATCTTGAGTTTGTCCATGAACTAAGAGACTGAGTTGGAAATGGTGTATGTTTTGATTTTATTAGCTGGTGAGAAAGATCTATATGTTACTCATGTGGGTTACACACATGCATTGTCTTACAGAAGACTTTGGGAGCACCCATTCCTGCAAGAATGACCAGATGATCTCAGTCCCCAAACTTACAGCATTGAGTTAATTTGGCTGCAAGTACCACAAAGGAGGTCTCTGGTGTTGAGCCCTGCAGGACACTTGTCCTCTGCTCACAATTGCACAAGAGGCTGACAGTGGAAAGGAAGGAGGTAGAGAGGAAGAGAGCATGAGACAGAGGGGATGTATGCAGGGATAACTGAGACAAGGTGAGGTGCCAGGTTTCATTTGATTCTCCTGGGCTGATGTTTTCCTGCATTACATACCATAGTGCTAGCTTATTATTCTTTCTCAATACTAATGGAAATAACTTAATCCTGAAGATGATGATAATGGGTAGGAAGAAACTTTTACCACTTGGCTGTAACACTGAAGTGCTTACCTGTAGCAGGAGTCTTCACAAATCATAAAGAAGTTCTTTTTATTCTTCATCCACCTTCATATCTTTGTCCAGCTACTTCACTGTAGTGTATGAGGCAGCCTCTTTATGCTGTGCCTAGCTCCAAGATTTTGAGCCATTTTATTTTCTCTATCCCATTCAACTGCTCCCAAGCCTTTTAAGACCCTATCTACTTAGCAATGTACTCCTTTAAATCATAAGGAGCTGACTTAAGCTAAAGCTGTCCTGGCTCAGATAAACCATTAAAAAAAAAAAATCATATAAAAATTGTAGTACAACAGGGGAAAGCTTTTCATAAATTTCTATTTGAAGCATGTCAAAGCCCCTCATCCAAGATGTGATCATGTAGAGTCAGGTAACTTATACCCTATTTAAAAAGAATAAGAAGCATTACAGATGAGAAAAGAAGGCAGCAAAAAGCTAGGTGTCCTCCCAAAGGCCATGAAAAAGAGGTAATGGTGGACTGGAAGAGTTCTGCCTCCCTGTTGCCATCCCCTTTCAATGAAGACAATGTATTCTGTGATGTGCACAAAGCTAAAAATAAGGGTCCAAGTCACAGTTGTAACCAGAATTGTCTCTTGCTGATTCAGTCAAGTAAATGAGACTTTAGCAGTTGTGTTAAACTGTGGAGTACTGGATTGAACTCATTCAGGAAGTTGTTTCCAGATAATATTTTTTCCCATTCCTGTCTAACCAGATCTCACCTGTCTGCTGTGCCTCACCACACATCTCCAGTTTCTTACTACAAGCAAGCTGATCTTGGTGGCTATCTGTATCCTACAATAATCAAAGCACAGCTGACTGGAAAACAGAGGAAGTTTTTCTCTGTGGTTACTGTCTGTTCTCCTTGTCTCTAACTCTGTGCTAGTGCCTCAGCTTTGCTCTGCTGAAGTCTGGCACTATTCAGTGGCCAGGGATTGTTTGTTTATTTTGCCTTCTCATTTAGTATTGATTAAATATTTATCAATGTTAAAAGAAACTTTGTACTGGGAGGAAAAAAAGAAAAAAATCTGCTTTCCCTGTGACTTTTACAAAGCTTATTGAGGGGATAATGTATATAAATATCAAGAGGTCCTGACAGGCTTTGCCTGCAAGAGTGGATAGTGGTCTGCTGTGGACATGGGCTTTAGGGTATGTCAATTAAGCCATTTGTACATGATGGGTTTGTGCCAATGTGTCTGGAAGTAAGGATAGAACACACATGGTGCTGGCCACACAAATTAGACCCTGAGCCACAGTTTTACTGAAGAAAATGCAGCTTTTCAACATTATTATTTATGCAATTAACCAGACAAGAAACCCAAACAAAGGTTTTGTTCTTAGCAAAGTGACTGTGGCTCCAGCTTAGAAGTTTTCAAGTGTTGAATTTGAATAAAACATTTTATTGTGATTGGCCTGATGCTATCTCTGGGTCTGTCAGTCTCTTTAGGGAGATCTCTGCAGATACCAGTTCAACTGTTGTGCATATTTTAGTATTAAGTGCTTTGTGCCTTAGCAGAAACAAGTTGCCCTTTCGAGTCTCATGGTTAAAAAAAATCAAAGGACTCTTAAGGGAAGGGAGCACTGCTTATCAGAGGAGAAGCTAAGTCCTTTCCTTTTTAAGCATGTTTCTTTTGAAAGAGGGAAGGGACAGTTTGCAAGCCGCTCCTCAGAACCTGTGCAAGGCTCAGCCTACTGGTGTCTACTGCTCCCATCACAACAGCTACAGCAGAAGGATATATCTTTCTACACAAAGCATACGCCCAGCACAGGGAAAAACAGCCTTTGCAGGAGCTGGTTCTCTGTACAATTAAGAGATTCTTGGCAGCCAATCTGTCCTGCTAGAGTAACTGAAAGGGAGTGCTCTGGGCTGACAAATTCAGTCTGGCTGCAACTTTTATCTACCTGTATTTGCTGCTGGTAAAAGTTTGAGTCCCTTTTTCTGTGGCTTGGGGATTGTTTTCTTTGCTCTGTTTTTTTTCTCTTGCCTTTGCAGTTTGGTTTTACTTGAAATAGAAACATCTGTGGCCTCTCTCTCCAGAGGACCAGGCCTGTTTATTCTTACTGGGCTAGACTGAGGAATTGCTGTTCAAGCTAGGGTATGGAGTCCGTATAACTCCTTGGGTGAAGTCCTGACTCCGCAGACACCAGATTTCTCGGTGACTTCAGTGGTACAAATGTTTTCTTGAGTGGGTTTGGTACTTCTCCTAATTCTTGCACTTAACTACTAGGGAAAATAAGGCAAGAGATGTCGGGAAACTGTAAAGGAGTCACATGGAGCATCAGTGGTAGTTCCTGCTCTGTATTGCTGTCTGGAGGAGCTTCTAATTCAAAGTTGTTTCTGGCTGTTGAGCTTAAAATGTGCAAAGAATTATCCTGTGAGAGCATGCAAAATCCTCCCTACCCTGTCTGTGTCTTAATTTTGCAGAATGTAGCTTTTGGCCTGCTACTTATTTATTTTGGTTTTAAGAAAGGAAAGAAGTAAAAGAAATGGAAATGGGCTGAGTACTTTGTCTTCTTGGGCTTCATTGTTCTGCTGCCTTGATAGGAAAAGTTTGCCCCTAGGAGGAGATTGTACTGTTCTTTCCTTTATAGCTCTCTTCCCTCCCCTCCACACCTCCATCCTTCCTCCCCACCCACCCCTGCATCATATCAAAACTGCCTGGAGAGCTCAAGCCAAGCAAGTATTTTTTTCCAGAGGATTAGATTAGTTATGTCCGTTGTTGCTTGTCATGGGTTGATTCTTTCTGAAAGGTCAGCCCAGGAGTTGTTTGTACAAGCTACAGATAACAGAGCATCATGCTCTGAGTTTGCACAGGCTCCTTTGTGGTGACTGGGCCAAACAGACCCATGTCACTGTGAGTCCCAGGGGAAAAGAAAACAAACAAACAAACAAACAAAAAAAAAACCAAACACAAACAACAAAAGAAACATGCCTTTAATATCACCATGCCTCGGATGCTTCCCAGATGGGTGGTGAATGTCCCTTCTGATGAAGGTTAACACAGGACAAGAGTATCGTAAGTTGTCTTTAGGAGCTGTTTCTGCCTTGAAAAAAGTGGGAATGCCATAAATTTTGTGCACCTACTTGTGCTAACTGGAGTTAACTGAAATATTCCCATCCAATACATTTACATATATTTCTGTAAACATTTTTATGATGCTGAAACTAGTGTCCTTTGCTCTTCAGTGCACAAAGGATGTTCTGGTCCTGTCTGGGATGCTGGTGCCAATAAACATTCATAAATCCGGAAGACCAAGTTAGTTAAGCCAAAGCTTAAACTTTAAGGGAAGATTTATTGTACATATTCAGGAATATTAGGATTCTTATCACACTGACCTAGTGCACAAAAGACAGTCTAACAAATAGAAAAAAAGTTGGTCTGTAATTTGGGTGACTATTGAGGAGTCTAAGGGAAAAAAGGGGAAAAGCAGAGGCACTTGAATATACGTTTGCATGGATCCACATTCTGAGTAGGCTTGTGCCACACTTACCAGATGACTCTGAAGTCCCTGAGTGATACTTATTTGAAAGGGAGAGAAACACACTTTTCAACAATTCAGCCATTTAACTGTTCTCATTTTTGCAGCATTATTCATTGGAGTCTCAAGACTTCCAGAATTAACTGTTAGAGAAATGATGCTTCGTTCTGGAATAAAAATCTTTTCTCTTCAAAATTGGTAGTATCCTTTTGAAATGGAGCAACACCCCTTCTTGCTGGTATAGTGTTCAGCTGTGTCAGAGCAGTCACCTGTCTCAGTTTCCTGAGGTACACAAGCTCTTTCCATCTGATTTGCAAACACTGAGCATCTAGGTCTCCCGTGGCCTCAGCAGGAGCTCTTGAAAGGAAACAGAATGAGCATTCAAACTCTTTAAAGCGTTACTAGTTTTCTTCTTTAAATACTGAAAGTGACAAAATCTGCATGGTGTGACAAGGGCAGTGCAATTCTTCCTATTTGGTTATTAGGAGCACTGGGTAATTAGGGTGTAAATTAGGGGTCTTGTGCTGATAGTCACTGAACTTACTTAAAGCACCATGTTTTGCATGCAAAAGCTGTTAATGCAGGGAGAAGGCATTCCTAATGTACCCAACTGCACTTTAATTGAAGATCATTTTGCACTGGCTTAAAGTCAAAGAATTCTATTTCAATGTTCAAGGCTGTAATGGCTTTGAAGACCAGCTAACGGGAAATTAGAAATAAAAATGCGAATGTAACGTTGGAAGAAACACTGTGTGTAAGGCTAGGAGGTGTTTGCCATGCTTCCTTTCAGAAGAGATACATTTAAGAGAAAGCTGGAGTGTATGATTCACTGTCTCTCAGCCCACCCAGGCAGCTGTGTTACTTGACCCAATCATTACTTTATTGATGCTCAAATGAAAGCTGTGTGTCAGCACAGAAAGTTATTCAGATGAGGGGGGAAAAACCAGCACACCCAGGCAAATGAGAACAATAGGTTCACTGCATGTGAAGATCCACAGCTGATTAATTCACAGATTCACTGAATTGGCCTAAGGTAGTATGGAAAGGCTGAAGCGGGGCCTGTGGGTCTACAGTATTCTCTATGCAGCCTGGTTAGAAGTAAGTTAGTTCAAAAGCTACGGCTTGGATTCTTTTCTCTAGCACTTTCTCTCTTCTGCTCTTCATAATTAGCTTCAGTTTTTCCTATCTGCCTCTATATATAGCATCATCTTTTACCCATTAAGTTATGCTTTGATACCTTTTCTTAGCTTCAAGAACCTCCAATCATTGCATTTCTGTTTTCTCCTCCAATTCTAACAGTTCACTCTTCCTGGTGAGCCATTTAGATTGAAGTGTGAAGTCTCTCAAAGTAAAGTGTGAGTTATCTCTGAGGAGACTGGGAGAATATTGGAAATGCATTGGAATTTAGAGAACAGAACCCAGGCCTTGGACTTCATAGCACAGGGTGAAACAGATGCCTGGCCCCTTAGTTACATGTGTTTCTTTGGAATGGGGATTTTAAGAAAGAGAAAAATAAACTAACATTCTCTAGTGATCAAAGCTATGAATAGAGATTTCTGAATAATCTTGAATCTTCCTCCTTTTTTTTTTTAATCAATTGATTTACTCAGAGCTGCTGCCCTAAAGGCTAATGAGGCAGTTGAGAGATTTATGGATGATATTTTCCTACCTCTGATGGGATTTTTTTAATGCCTAATTAACTTCGTATCAAGGCATACCGATCCTCCTGAAATCTGAGCTATTGAGAATCCAGTTCTTATAAATTTATACTCAGGACCTATGAAAACTGATTTCCTGATTACCTTGTCAAAGCTTAGGGAGAGCACCAACATCACTGGTTCTAGGACTAGGCCTTTCATATGCAAAGATTTGGAGCTCTCCATATAAGATGTCATCTTATGATGAAGAGTTGAGGGCATGTGTGAAAAGTCAAATTGGTTGTGTGGCTGGGACTGAGAACAAACAAGTGGCTGCTTGGTAGAGTATGTGTCTCCTTTTAAATAGTGTAGGGGAAAGACGGAGGCAAATATAAACAATTTTGGGAAGCTGGAAAAAGAACAGTATTTGTGGAAAAGTTGGATAGCCTCATACTGTATTTATACTGTGCCCTACCATCTCCAGAAGAACAATGCAAGCATCTCTACACAGTTTGTTTTTAAATAAAAGCCACCCAGAGATGTGAATGATGCTTTATGGCTTTGGCTTTTCTGATGGAATGCGTCTGATTTCAAAGTATTCTCAGGAGATAGAGGCCTTTGGACTTTGAAGTTGATACTCTAATTAAGGACATATTTATGTAGAAGTAAACATTTGGGATGAGAACTCGGAGCTTCATCCTTTCCTGCTGCTGATGTATGAGACTGGTGCAGCAACAAGTATTTTGCTTTTTATTTCTGAATTTGGCAATTGAGAGTCTTCTCTTCAGCAGCATATGCTCAGGGTTAGTATAGATCACTAATGTTCACAAAAAAAGCAGCTGCCAAAGTGGTTGCTCATGTGGTTCTAGGCATCACTCCTGGCAAATTCTACAACCCTCTGAGGATGCTTGGGAGATGACTCCAAGAGTTCAAGCTCAGGGCACTTCTCTTAAATGTTATTTAGAAGCTGAATTACAGTAGCTGCTACAGTTTGTCATGTAAAATACTACAGAAATGAATAAGGAATAGACTCTTCCCAAAACTATTTGCACCTTGTACTGTAGTGGGAGTAAGATGATTGAAGCCCTAAGGAAGGGAGGTGGGCAGGGGGGAGTTGGGGGTTCTGATTTCATGAATCTGAATCCTGTGTTCTAGCAACAGCTGTGCTATACTCTCTTTCTGGCTCTACTTGAGTTTCATCACAACAAGCAGATTATCTGGCCCTCAGTTTCTGAAAACCAGGTAGTCTCCACTTGCCTAGATCCCCTGGATATGCCCAGCTGGAGTTCTGTTTGAACACATCCAGCTTTCTGCTTCTCTTGAAGTACTTAGTGTATTGCCTCTTGTAATTATCAGAAAGTGGTGTACCAAGCTAATAAGCTCTTTCTGCCAGCACCATTTGCTTGCTTTCGCTTTCAAGTGGTTATGTATTTTCCAGGTCGTAGCTCAGCTCTCTCCGTTATATTAGAAAGTGAGAGGTAAGCATTTAGAAAAGTAGCTTGATTATCCTCAGCAAAGAAAGAGAACACCACCCCCAAATCTCCCTAGAAAATAGTTTACCTGCAAGTGGCACTCCACCTGAGGGGGCACTGCACCAGATGAATCACAATGCAAAGTAACTAAGCTGTCTCAAGGAGAAAGGAGGCTGTAAGGATGGGAGAAGCACTGAGCCCCAGTAATTCAGGCTGCAGCATTTTCTGAGTAGTTGCTTTCCTGTAGGCAGGAATGGGAATTATTTCACACCTAGATCTCAGCTGGCATGATTTACTCTTCCTTGCAGTCCTGAGGGTGTCATCATAAAATATTCCACTGCCCTTTGCCTGCATCATCTGTCCATGCTGGGGAGGGGAACTATAAACACTGGGTAAGGAGAAATAGTTTGTTCTCTTACACTGCAAAGAAGAAACCACAGTGGAGTATCAAGTAGCTGCTATTAATATGGCCTTGGAGTGGTAGACTGCTTAGTGCTTCAACTTACAGACTGTGGTGAAGAAGTATACTTCTCATAACTCTAGGTTGTCAAAGAATACTGAATTAATTCCCACTTTATTATAGCTCAGTAGTCACAGGATACTTAATTCCCTCAGTTTTTGTGTAAACTCCAGCCTCTGAGACTTAAGCATTTTGTATGATACCCTCTTTGTAACTCTGAGAACGTGACCTATGGTGCCTCTTTCAGCCCCAGAAGTAGAGTTTTTCAATGAGTAAAAATTATACAGGGTTATAATTATAATACAAATTTCCAGGAGTTCTGTGAATCTATAAATGAGATGGTCCAGTCTGGACCATATCCTCTCAGTGTCTGTGTGAGAACCTGCAAGGGGCTTCTCCTTCTGGACAACTTTTATAGAGCTTGGTATGAGTGAGTCTGGGAGAAAGATTGTTGCCTATTGATGTGACCTTCAAAAGAAGAGAGGGAATTGAAGGCTTGAGTACAGGCTGAAATGTCTTACTTCATGAAAGAGATGCAAGAAAAGTTGAATTAATTGATGTATGATTCCCTAAGGGAATAGAAATTTATTAGAGGAAATTACTGCCAAAAAAAAAAAACCCAAACTTAAAATAATCAATACCAGCACTTCCAGTTTTTAAGTGCTATGAAAGGTGGAAGAGGAGGAGAATTTATAATCCAGAGCACAAAAGCTGAATTCAGGGGGCTGTGTGTTTTATTCAAGGTATTGAACAAGCTGATTCTGAGAAGCAGATATTTTACAGTTTCAATTAGCACAGATTACTTTATTACTTTGTAGGCTACCAGACAGTAATTATTTTTGTAATGAGAAAGCTTTGCAGGTTTTCTAATTTGCACTGTACATACGGAATGAAATACAACAATAAACTATAATGAAAGGAAGTCAGATCTTTTAAGAACTTAGTCTCTCAGAATGGACAGATGGTTCAAGAATACACTGTTGAAAATTAACAGCATGCAAATGTTGTAAACGTATCGTCAGGCAAATTAATAGTGCTTTTAAGCAAATAGAAAGACAGCATTTTAAAATTCCTTTCATTGGGGCTGTGGTAGGAGAATAAGTGGAGCAGTGTGTGTGATACAGTCCTTGTTAGAATGTATTTTTGAAAAAGGAACTGGGACAAGTTACAGGATTAATGAATCTGTGTTTCAGGCACTTATGCCTGAACTCACTCAACCTACCTAATTTCAGGCATTTAAATAAGGAATCTAAGCTGGGAGTATAGTGGGTTTGGGGGTTCTTTAATGGGCTCGTATTTATCTGTTGATAAGGGTAGGAATGTCCCAGGCCTAAGTGTTGGCCCTGTGCTTCCCCTTGGAAGACTTGGCTTTTGTGCTGGGAAGTGGAAGGTTTGCAACACCAGATTTGCACCTGCTAGCACAGGCACCTCAGAGAGGTGACCAGCTGAGCTCTGGCCTGCTAAATCTTTGGGAGAGAGCTGCTCTCAGGGCACAGATGGTAGATGCTTTTAAGGATTAATACAATTTAAAATCCATTTCCTCTGTCTTTTAGGATCCACAAATACGGATTTTTCCATATTTGCCCAGTTAAAATGAGAAGAAAGAGTCTATTTTTCTGCCACATGTGTTACATATTACATGCTTAAGAAAGACAGAAAATAGAGTTTTGGTAATTATTAGGATCTTTCCTGTGCTATCATAGATGTATAGAAACTCTGAGACCAGCCTCCCACTGTGCTAGGTGTTGTGTATGTGTATATATGTGTGTGTATACAGCATATATTGTATATACTTTTTGTATATATATTTCGTGATATATATAATGACAGACACATTGGATAAAAGCAGATAGGATAGAAGATCAGAGTGCCAGGACAACTAGTTGAAAGGGGTCTCTGGTGATCTCTTATCTGCCACTTGGAGTTTAGATGTGCCTTTGTCTATATGTTTCCTTCCTTGCTAAGCGATAAAAGAAGAGAGACCCTTTCAGTGGTGTCCAGTGACAAGACAAGAGGTAATGGGCAGGCACAAACTGAAACACAGGGTGTTATGTCTGAACACCAGGAAACACTTTTTTTTTTTTTACTGTGAGGCTGGGTGAGCACTGGAACCAGGTTGCCCAGAGAGGTTGTGGAGTCTTCATCCTCGGAAATATTCAAAAGCTGTCTGGACATGATCCTGGCCAACTGTCTCTAGGTGGCCCTGTTTGAGTGGAGGGGTTGGACAAGGTAATCTCCAGAGGTGCCTCCAGCCTCAACCATTCTGTGATTCTGAGCTCAGAAAACTAGCTGAGGGAATGAAAGATTTCTGTCTTCTTGAGGAAGAAAAGATCCAGCATTTTGAATGGAACTACCTGTCCATTCTGCAAGACACTACTTTCCAATAGAGAGGCAATTCCCAAGATGTGTTTCTTTCTACCTTATGCAGTCTGTGACCAAATCTACTGTAACTTAGCAGACGTGAGGGAGAGAGGAAAAAGTGTGCACTGAAGGGTGTACTAGTCTTTTCTTGCAACAAGAACTATCAGTTTGAGGATGTACTTGCATGATTTATACTGCAAGGCAAGATATCAGAGAGGCTGACCAAGGCACTTCCCAGGTGGTAAAATTGAACTCGGGCTTCCCCGTGCATGCGCTTACAAGTACTGCTACAAGCTATGTATGCTGGTCCACCAGTCAGACTGACGTTTAATGTAGTGACACACAAGTCTGCTGCTTTACGCTGTTACAGTTTCCAGCTGTGGGAGTGCAGAGTTGAAGGGTAAATTCAATTCCACAGTCTCACTAACAGAAAATGGCTAGTGACACAACTGTAATGGATAAGGGGTGTCACTACTTCAAAACCTATGAAGAAGGAAGGCAGGTCCTGCTTGACCAACCTGACCTCCTATGACCAGGTGACCCGCCTAGTGGATGAGGGAAAGGCTGTGGATGTGGTCTACCTGGACTTCAGCAAAGCCTTTGACACTGTCTCTCACAGCATTCTCCTAGACAAGCTGGTGGCTCACGGCTTAGACAGGTACACTCTTCGCTGGGTGAAAAACTGGCTGGACGGCCGAGCCCAGAGAGTTGTGGTGAACGGAGTTAAATCCAGTTGGCGGCCGGTCACGAGCGGTGTTCCCCAGGGCTCAGTTTTGGGGCCAGTCCTGTTCAATATCTTTATCGACGATCTGGATGAGGGGATCGAGTGCTCCCTCAGTAAGTTTGCAGACGACACCAAGTTGATCGGTTGTCAGGCGGGAGTGTCGATCTGCTCGAGGGTA
>NW_009215849.1:0-14189 GCF_000690835.1 Fulmarus glacialis
GAGCGCCAGGCCGGCGTGCAAGGCGGGCGGCTAACGCGTGTGCTTCCCCTGAGGCCTGTCTGGCCTACCAGAGCGGCGCGTCCAGGCCGTTGGTTACCTGTGCCTGTGGATCTTGTCAGCCCTCCTCACCAGCGGCCGGCTCAGAGCTGTGGGGGTCAACGGTCACAGCAATGCAAAGCAAAACCGGCTGTGGGGGAGTGCCTCTGGGTTAAAAATCCAACAGCTATAAAAACTCCTCCAAAAATGTAAAGGGAATTTAACGTCCATGTCTTTTGAGTCAGAAATTGTGGAAACACAATGAACGCACCCCAATTTCATCTCTTAGAGGTCAACTTGACTCATACCACTAATGAAACAGATAAGATAGTGGGAGGACCCTGGTCTACAAGCAGTATATTGCTTAAGTGCCATGTTCATACACTTCAGTTTGTTACCAGAAAGCTAATACTCATTTAGATTATTAGTCTTTGTCAGGTAAATAGATTATAAAACAGTCTCTCAGTTTTTATCTAGCTTTGATAACTTCATGGTGTGCTTCTTAGTTTTAATACTTTTTAGAAATCTAGCTACTCTTACAGTGTCTGGCAAATGGAATCCAGTCCTGAAATAACTTACTGCTTTGTAATGAGCTGTCCTCTTCAGTGATTCTAGAAAATGAAGTAAAAGCAATGTCTTAATAGGGAATAATCCTGTCTTATAGGTGTTTTCCAGTCCTATGCAGTGGAAGTGGATGTAAAGGATGCCTCTAATGCTACGTGCCTGTATGCAAAATGGATGATGAGATTCTTGATAAAATATGAAACAAACAGTAGTGATTATGTAAGTATTTGGAGGTAACTTTTGTTGAGAACTGTATTTTGTCCTGGGTAAAAGTTCAAGTGCACTCTTTTACCTAGAGTGTTTGGGTTTTTACTTTTTTTTTTTAACCAAGTCAGTTCAGAGTATTCTTAAATACGCATTTTAAAACAAAGCATAAGTTCTCAATTAATAGTACAAATAACTGAAAGTTCCCTATTGCGCTTACTTAAATGGCATACTAGTGAAACTCGGTGGGTTTTGTGCATCAGTGTAGTAATGTTCTTAGCCCAAATAGTAAATGTAAATTGCAGCTCAGCATGGTCAAGATTTACAGCCAAGTTAGATTTGTACTTTTGTACTTGAATCTGATACGGCTCCTTTCTAAGTCAAATGTCAGGGAGCCTTTTTCATAATTTTGTGGAGTAACCTAAAATAATCTCGCTAATCTTGTGCAAAGTTCCATCTAACTCCAGGTTTACAATCTTGTCGTGGGGGAAGAACTGCTATCTGTGAAAACATTTAAAATTACCCTTTTCTTCTAGAAAAACACAACCTTGAATTTGTCATCCAGTGTGACACACAATGGAAGTGTCTGTGGCAGTGACACACAAGCTGCACTTCTGGCAGTACAGTTTGGAGAAGGTCACTCTTGGAGCATTAACTTCACAAAAACCAACGAAACTTACCAGGGAGACTTCATCTCCTTTACCTACAACACCAATGATACTGCTGTATTTCCTGATGCTAAAAGAAAAGGTAACGTTCAGTGCAGCATCCTACTTACAAAACAATCTCGGCCACAAGCGTCAGATCTCGTGTACCTGACCTTGGTTGGCTTTTTCAGAGTTAGAAGGACTAATAATGTATCTAATGACTTCTGTGCCATATACTGCCTAATTATTGTTCATCATACCTGCCTACTGGATAAGAATACAGACTAGTTAACTCCACTGAATGTATGATTCCTTTAAGTGGAACAGAAGGGGAAGGTTAACTGTTTGAACAGCCTTGATCAGTGAGGTGTTGCTGGTAGACAACAGGCATATGGAAGATTCGTTTTAGTGTGCACTACTTGACCTTCCACCTAGCAAAGCAATACAGTGTTAGGCTTTCCATGTACTAATACCTACTAATAATAGGATTTTTTTTTTTCCTTAAATAAAAACTTTAAAACTTCCTTAAATAAAAACACCTTTCTAATGGCTTTTCTAGTTTTGGAAGCTTGCTTACTTCTCTGCATTACTTAGCACTTCAGGTCAGGACACATAGGTAAAACATTCAAGAGAGGTTAGGATTGTTAAACTTAATAATCTCTTACTCTTTGTTTTATGGAATTATATAAAGCATAACACTACCTATAAATGTTCTTGCAGTTCATAAGGCATTAAAATATTTGTGCTTATTTGTAGGACCAATTACTATTGTTGTAAAGGATACAATGCGTCCAGTTCAACTGAATAACGTCTTCGTGTGTCATAATACTGACTCTTTTGAAGCAGAAAATGTAACACAGATTTTCTGGAATGTTACTGTGCAGGCTTTTGTTCAGAATGGCACAATCGGTAAAAAAGGTGAGCATTTCAATTTGTGAATGAGCTTTTTTGTATTGCACCTTAGTGCAGGGAGCAAAGTCCCATGATAAAAAATCCACCAGTTCTAAGATGTGCTGTGTTGAATAATTTTCATGTAAATATCCTTTAGTACGTCTTTTCCTTGTTCCTGGAAAAATAGATTAGTAGAACAGATTTAGTAGTATATAGTAATGTAGCTTGTTCCCGTGTCAAGATGGTAGTCTAATAATGTGTGTATTCCAGTAACTGGGGTATTAAAAATAAGCACTTCAGAACTGCAGTTGCTGACTAGATACCTGAATATCTGAGCTTCAGGGTTTTTAACTGACTGCCTTCCATTTTCAGTGGTAGCCTCTGTTTTTTTATTTAAATAGTCCAGAGTCTCGTCTCATAGTTCAACTACTCAAAAGAGATGAATGTACCATCCTCCTACATATAGCTTAATAGGGTTGCTTACTTTGTCTACAGCAAATACATATCACACTTCTATAACCACTTAGCTGTCTTTGTCCATGTGTTTCACTTCCGTGTGTCGGAGGTAAGTAGTACTGCGTACACTACATGGATTTAAAACTGTGGGCATTACAGAATTTCTGAGAATAAATGGTAGCTGTAAATTTTTGGAATACTGTGCCACAGTGTCGAGTTTGAGACTTCTGAGTTGGTGATTAGCAGACTCCCAATGAGCCTAGATTTAACAGAGAAATTGTATCTGTATTGAACTGACCTCTGAGTTATAAGACTTCAATAAAATTTCAGCACTGAAATGGTGGTTAAAATTTCTTTTCAGAGTCTAGATGTCGTGCTGATACACCTACTTCTGCACCTACCGTTCCGCCTACTACTGCCAATATAACTACTGCATCTACCACTACTTTATCACCTGCTCCAACCACTGCTCCCAAACCTGTGGAGAATCCAGACACAGGAAACTATTCTCTTAAAAGTGGAAATAAAACTTGTCTTCTGGCTACTCTGGGGCTGCAGCTGAATGTTTCCCAAGACAAGGTGCTTCTCTTCTATTTTGTAGGAGTAAAAAGGTTGCTGTAGTTATTTGGTATGAAATGTGAGTGCAGGGTATTGCTTTGTACACTGCTGGCTGTCCAGAACTGCTTCTAAGTATTGTACGTAGCACCTCTCTGGTATCAGAATAGTTTTGTGGCATAATATCTAGCTTCAAAACCTTACATGGATTCAATGTAGCTCGTTACTGGGAGTCCCTGCAGATACTGCCTTTCCCCACAGAGGGAGCCAAAGCTAACCTGTTATATTAGGTCAACAAAATCAGACTTCACTGGGCAATTTGTTTGCTTCGGTATTACAGCCTGTAAACTTCACTCAAGTAGCCTTGGTTCAGTGGTAGCCAGGCTCAGTCTTCCTGCTGTCATCTTCATGACAAGCTCTTCCAGCCTAAGACTGCTACTGACTGAAGCAATGTATTTCTAATGGCAGCTGAATGTCTTTGACATGGTATATCTGTATTTCAGCCTCATCTGATCAACATCAACCCAAAGACAACTAGCGCAGATGGTGCATGTGGTAACACAACAGCTACTCTGAAACTGAATGATGGAAATAGCACATTGATTAGTTTCACATTTGTTGTTGTAAGTAACTTCTTTTATTTTAAACTAAGTTTCCACTTTAACAGCATTGCATGATGATCACTCATAGTAAAATCCTTCTGTCACTTGCTGGTGGTAGGCTGTTCCCATATAGGAAGTGGAACTGGCTAGCTGACTGCCTCAAGACAAATGGAGAATTGGGTTAAAGTTCTAGAAAATGTAAGACTGTGGTAAATGTGTTAGCCTTTGTAAAGCATGTGTTCTTAATGTTAAAAATGCAGAATTGCACACTGACAGTTGGTTCTTGCTTCTTAAACAGAAAAACGCAAGTGCGGGTGTACAAAAATTTTATCTGAAAGAAGTGAATGTTACGCTGCTCAACCGTCTGAATGGTTCTGGTAAGAAATAGTGTCTCCCTTAAAGCAAGTGTAAGCTTTTATTTAATACCTGTATTTATCAAATACTTCCGACTTTTCTTTCAGTGCTGTTCATGCTTACTGTTACTTCCTACCTTAAGTCTTTAAGCCGGTAGGAACAAAAGTAATAAGCAGAAATGGCTACAAGACTTACTTTAAACAGCAGTGTGGGATCATTGTCTTTTCCTGAAACTTCTGCTAATGGGGTCTCTTACTTTGTGATAAACATACATAAATTAAGAGGGCTTCTCTATAACTGTTTTCAGTAACATAATTTTTGAGGTGTGAAATACAGTTGTACCAACTCTGAAGCTTTTTGGTTTTTCCTAAACCAGCTGTTGTCTTCTTTGATTGAAGATGCTGCTTTATCTTCCAGCCGCTTCTACTTAACTCTTACTGGGGAAAGAGACCAGTCCTTCAAAAACGAAAGCATACTTTTTTCCAAATCAAAAGTATGTTGGTTTGTTTTGGGTTTTTTTTTCCCCAAAGTTGCTTCTCATGGCTACTGCAGTTAAAAGCAGTAAAGCTGAAATGCTTGCAACTCTGCAATGTTGGGATGAATGGAGATACAACGAAAGCCTAATGTCATGTCTATATGGAGGATAGGTTACTGCTAAGTACTGTAATGACTTCAGTGCCTGACTTCTTTTGGTTAAGCAGATCAATCACATTTCAGATTACCTTGTTTTTCAGAGAGTAGTCAGTGTTGAAAAGTTGGCCCTTCTAGATTCAGCTCCTTAGTCTTATGATTGTATTAGCAATTCGCTTGTATTTAAAGTGAGCAATTTCCTTTTTTTTTTTTCTTTTCTTTGTTAGTCATCTCAAATGCAGATAACAACAATTTCAGCAAGTGGGATGCTTTCCTTGGTAGTTCTTATATGTGCCGAAAAGAGCAAACTCTTCAGATTAATGAAGATCTTCAAATACATACTTTTAATCTATGGATTCAGCCATTCCTTGTGAAGGCAAATAAGTTCTCTACAGGTAAGAGTTCTTTTTTTTTTGTTAATTCTTGCAATGCTTGCAAAATACTTACTTGCTAAAAAGCATCAGCGTTGGGCACAAGTAGTTTATTTTTGAAGCTCTTGTTCCATTGTTTTGTGTGTTGGTTTTGTGTGGTTGGTTTTTTTTTAAACACATGGAATGAAGAGAAGTTCTGAGACTGACATTTAAGTTCAAGGAAAGATTTGTTCTCATTTAAAAAATGTCTACTAGGTATGTTGGTTCTCCTTCATAAAACTTGAAGAGCTAGCAACACTGAAGACGGACTTAACCTCTAACCTATTCTGCAAGGCAATGCTTATCTGACATCATGTTGACATACAGCTCAAATATGTAAAAAAATGGGACAAAACTTAAGCAGAAGTGCACTTTGGTAGTATTGTTAGGTGTTTTGTTTCTTTTTACCTGTCAGTCTAAGGAATAGGAGTGTTGGGGGGAAAAAATGAACTGACAGAGCTTCTTTCAGGAACAGACTTGAGTATCCAGAACTAAAGAAAGATTCTAAAATGTTTGTTTGCTGCATAATCCTGGTTTTGTCTGGGAAAAACTGGAATGGCTTAAATGACCTCTTACTTAATCTTGAGTGTAACCTGGTCTTTGTACTTAATGATAATACTGGCAGCACAGTCTTATTAGACTAGACTAATCTGTAGACAGATAGATTGGGTGCAGATTTTTTAACTTCTTTTTTTAGGCGGAGGTAAGTTAACTCCACAAATGTACACAGGGTAAACAGTATTTATCATAATACATTCTAAAGAGTTAGGGTCCCATTTCGCTGTGTAGTTCAAGTTGCAGCTAGCTTCCTCCTTCTCCTAATCATAGTTATTTCATCTCTCTGTAACATGTCTCCATTCTGGATAGGTTCTTGATACCAAATCTAGGTCACTTTATTCTTAATGAGTAAAAGCACCAGGCTTGCCTTAAGCATGAAATAGATAGGCCTGGTTCTGTCTTCAAAGTAGAAGGCGGCTACTCCCTTGTCTAGTACAGATCTTGTGCACATGAAAACTCGTACACCAGTGGCGCTGCCGTTAGCTTACTATAGCTGATCAAATGTTCCAAGTGATTATAATGCTTAATGTATGCTAGATGTACCCATGAGACCTCTGCAGTTCTTTCTCTCTTAGTTTAAAGATGTAATAATACTTGATTTTTGAACACCTTCATATTAAGGAAAACAGATTTTTATACCACACTTGGCAAATATTCTGTCTTTATTTATTCCTTGTTGCAACCTTTTTCTCATCTACAGCCCAGGAGTGTTCGCTGGATGATGACAGCATTCTAATCCCAATTGTAGTTGGTGCTGCACTTGCTGGCTTGATTGCTATTATAGTGGTTGCTTACATAATTGGCAGAAGAAAAAGCTATGCTGGATATCAAACTTTGTGAATCTAAATGTGATTCCTATTCTGATTTCACTCTAAACAAAGCAAGTGCAAGTTCTGAAGTCCAAAAAAGACCCAAAACTTAGAAGTAATTACTAGCCACAGCTAATTGGAGTTGAGAAACAAAGAGAATATTTATCTCGGATGAAGCAGAACTACGTTTTTAGTTTTCCTGCTCTAAGAAGACAACGTGGGTTTCGTAGCTGTTTCGAAGATGTCAAATATTGGATTAATTGCTAGGCTAAGGATTTTATCTTGCAAAAACCCTGAAGTGTTTAGGATTGATTTCTGCTTTTTACGAATTGTAGCCTGAAAGAAGAACACATTCTAAACTGATGTGCGTTGGGCGACTCCCAGAATAGCATAGAATTTGTACTTGCTTCTCTCCTCTGCGTTCCTTAGTTGTTGTCATAATTGTGGGTTAAGCTGGCAGCATTAGTCACTATGTTGACTCGTATAGTATTTAACAAGGACTGTAAGATGCCCAGAAACAACTTTGTTTTTCATAGAATTGAACTTTAGGCTGGTGATTAAGTGATCTTTTGAAGTGGCAGCAGTAACTTACTTAGCTTTGACAGAATTTGAGTAGTTTACTCCTGCCTTGGTGTAGTTTCAGGAATCATTCCTATACCGTGGCTGTACAAACAAAATGGGTAACCTATACTTGCCAAATGGTGGATATATAGGAAGACTTCAGTGCCACTTCCAAATGCTTTCAAAAAAAAAAAAAAATTACTGTTAGGCACTGAATTCTTCATCACTTATTGCACCTTGGCAATCATCTAAAATACTCAACTGAGGCAGAGTTCTGCTAAATTAATGCAAGCTTTTTTGCTGGCATCAGTTTAAAGGGAATAACCTTTCTAAATATTCCAGAACTTTAAAGTGCACTTAACTTTATATCATACTCTGCACAGAACTGGTCTGTCTTGTTGCTTTGAATGACCATTGTTTAAAGATGCTTTCATTTAATGAGCCAGTATCTGTTGTTGCAGCTTGAGCTGTCTTTAAATCTTCATCTTGAATGGTTCTCTGCCAATAAAAATTCACATTATAACTGCCCGCCATTGGCATTCTGAATGTTTGATGTACTTTGTGTTTGATTGTTTGCTGTGTAGCATTTATTAATGTTAAGAATGCAAAAGCCAAACAAGTCTGAGATGGACCCACAACACCTGTTTTTCCTTGCTGTATGGAAAGGATAACTAGCTTAAAAAATGCAGCGCAACTGGACTGTTCTTAAACTGCAGCTCTGTAGAGACTAACCCTTGCTGCACAACTTTTCTCTGGCCTCCTTGTGCTGTAATACATAGTTTTTACTGCATGGAAAAAAAAGTCTTTTAGACTTCTAGGTAAGTGTGGCTTTTTTGCATATGTCATAACATGAGCTGCCTAAACTAGTTATTTAATGAACATAACGTTGTCTCCCCCTTTAGAATGAGTTTAGCCTGCATCAAAGCTGGTTTAGTCTTTTATTAGTGTTTTCTAGGGTTGTAGAGATGTCTGTGGCATGTTTGTATACAAATCATAAAATACACTTCTTTCAGTAACTTTTTTTTTTGTAAAAACAGTTTATTCTTGACGCTAGCCAAGGAAGCAAGTATGGGTGGATAATGCTTACTATAGCTTGTAGTCTACGGCTTGAATTTTGCATCAGTTACTGAAATTCATTTTAATGAAAGTGGGGAACTACTATAAGTTTAATCCTGAAACAGGCTTCAAGACTTTCTATTTTAATTTAAAAAAGTGGATCTAATGACTTCCGTATTAATATATCCGCAAATACAGAAGTTCATATAGATTTTTAGGAATTTTGTGACTGATGTTCAGTGGTACCAGTTATACGTGCATTTCTGTTAAGGAGTGGTTACCTCACTGTATTCATCTGACCATGCAAATTTTTGAACTGTTTTGAACAGTTTTTGAACAGCGGCAATATAGAAAATCAGTGCAAACTGCTCCCAAAATTCAACAATACTAGAAGTATCTTTGCAAAAACCTGCAACTTAATCTTCTTTTGCAAGTGTATTGGCTCAGAGATTAAAGTACTCCCAGACTGATGTGCAGATAACTGGTTCAAAAAAAACATCTAAGTTTCACCTGACTGCCTGTTGTTATAAAACCACTAGTTTTCCTCTATGTATTGCTCTGTAGGGAACTGTCAACCTGTTCAACATGTGCTCTAAATAAAGATTGTTCTATTTCTTAAGGAAACTTGTTCAAATTTTTTAACTGATTGGAAAACAGACATCTTGTACTGTCTCTTTTTTAAAGAAAATAAACTAAATGAGTAAGGTCAACTTCAGTCAGTCTATATCTGAGATTCTGTTATATAGCTGCTGAAGGTGCTCCTCGAAGAGTCCTCTGTTGTCTGTGTCTTCGTGCTTTGTTTTGCAGCACATTCTGAAGTGTGCTTGGGTGCAATCCGCTAGCAGAAAACAGCTTGGGGACTCATTGAGACATTGTATGTCTGGTTCATCATTAGAAATTTGCTTGTAAACTCTTTCGTCAATTGTAGCTCCATCCAGACAAGATGTTTCTATGATTGATTTCGCTAGCCATCTTAAATTGGTGTACAGCTGTGAACAGTTCAGTTTCTTCTTGCGGTTGTCCTGGAAAATGAACTTGGTCTCTGCATTCAGCAAAAGTGGGAGAGCAGTAGGGAGCCTTCTGGGAGTTGGTTAGCAGCTTCATCCTCTGTGGTAGAAGCTGTGTTGATCCTGTCTGTGCTGCCGGTTCTTCTGTTAACAGTACTACTGTATACTTTTTTCTGCATCAAGAGAGACACTAGTCTTCCTTTACCGTACCTCTTTCTGGTCTATCTTGTGAACTCTGTGACAAGGGGAAAACGTGCAGTCTAATCCTATACCCTTTCTTCTTGATTCTAGCCTGCACTGCTTATATAATCATTATGTTAAAGCTGCCTTCTTACCTGCTACACAAAGTCAAAATAACATTAGCACCTTCCTGAAGCGTAAGCTGAAGCTTTTTTAATGTGAAGAAAAACACAAAGCTTATTTTCATAAGCTCTTGTTAAAGAGCTTAACAATGGGGTTCCTACAGACGTAAATCAGTCAAAATGAATTTAAACTAACTTACATGCGCTTGTGGATGTTGAATATTAATGTGTATGATCTATCATAGACTGTGGTTTGTTTTGATTACTATTGACTGTGCCTTATATACAGTTTACTAAATATTAAAGTTGTGCTCTAAGATACCAAGGTTTCTGATCTTTTTGGCTTAAAGATGCAATGCTAGTAGTCCTCAAAAGAAGCTTTTCCAGCCAATGAAGGCTTTTTTTTTTTATAAATTTACCACAGTGTTCTCTATTGTATAGCATATACCAATAAAAACACAAAATTTTGGGCTATCAGTTGCATCTCACGACTGGAATCAAAAGGGAAGATAGCTTTTATACTGCAGCTAAAAATGTTGGGGGCCAAAACTTCTGATTATTTTGAATGGGGACACACTCAACCAAGTATGTCGAAAAAGCTATTCCTCCTGGCCTGAATGTGGAGTCTGCTTGTCGTGGTGTATGGTTACCAGGTTCTGCATTTGAAGACACTTCTCTGAAGCTTCTAACCATTGAACAGTAACAATACATGGATAGATGTGTGCCAGCAACAGTGGCAAACTGGGGAGAGGTAATGGATGGAATGTTCCTGGTATGAAATTTTAAACCCTTTTTATCCTGGGAATTCCTTGTAACAGTGCCATAGTGTGATGTGAATTGCAGAGATCTTCCTTTAAAGAAGAGAGAAAGTGAATTTCTATTGCTGCTTGTTGGGCACCTTTCATCCTTAGCAAATTCATTCATGTTTAGTATTAATGACCTGTTACTCAGCATGTAGTAGTTAAATTGTGTATGTTGATCTTCAGTGAACAAAGATGACTAAACATCAAATGCAGTTCTTTTTAAGATGCTTAAATACTTTCTCAGTAGTCAGAATGCTTTGAAATAGCTCACTGTATATGGTACATATTTTCTTTCCTCTTTTTTTCCCTTCCAAGTGTTGCTCTACGTGGCAGTAGGTGCCTTCAGATTGTCTGAGTTTAGTATTTTCAGGTGCTGAAAATACTCCATGTGTTGTTTTCTTTCCTCTTAGCCAAAGGCTTTGTATAGCCTATTGTGAAGGGGTAGTGGCAAGTGTGTACTGGACTGCAGTGAGCTAAATCAAGACAGTAAATCTCCCATAATTAAGGCTGGCTAAGTTAGAGGCTCAAATGTTTTAAATACTCACTTAAAACTGTATCATATCTTACTAAACATCTCATTTTGGCACCACGCAGGTGGAGCAGTGCTCTCTTCACAAATGGGAAGAGTGCCAAGCCTGCCTCCCTCTCTAAGGTGTATCACTGAGTTTGAAATCGGTTTCCAGTGTTGTTTGCTAATCCTTGCATGAGTGCTTGTATCAGCAAGGAGTTCATTACATATTTTACAACCTGTATATTAAAAACCATTGTAGCATTACTGCTATCTCTTCTTTTTTTCCTCTTATGTTGATTTTGATAAGGTCTGCATTGTTCTCAGCTGAAACTGATAATGCTTTTCTTGTATTTGGATTGAAAATAAATAAAGTTGCCCACCCAAAGAGAGAGTCTTCCAGTGTTTTCCATTCAGTGCTTTCAGCATATGTATCTTGGCTGTCTCTTGTAGTTTTCAGTAAGTTTCTACTTTTTTACTTGGTTTGCTGGCTGTTACTTCTCTTCATGTCTAGAACCTAGAGAAGTGCTGGTGACTTGAGGGTTTGGACAAGGCAGTAATATACCAGTCTGTCTTTTTTTTTTGTTGCTGTATTGCTATTAACTCTGAGGTGTGATCAGCTAATGCATGCTTAGACTGCGGTTTTGTCCTCACATTTCAAATATGAGTGGGCTGCTCACTAGAGGAAGATGAAATTAAATGTACAAATCGGGAGAAGTATATAACCAATACAAATGATGTGTGTAGTATAAATGTTTAAAGAAATCAGTCTATCAACTCTTCACTCAATACTGATTTTACTTTAGATGTATCATTGTATCTAATACAGTGTAAATTCTCAAAAATGTCTGTTTGCTCCTTGCTTTCTTTGGTTTTGAATGCTTGATTTCCTTTACTAATTTATTCTCCCTTGCTTTTTTTGTTTTTTTCTTCTTTCTGCAGCCGAAGAATGCTTTGCTGATTCTGACCTGAACTTTCTTATTCCCATCGCAGTGGGCATGGCACTTGGCTTCCTTATCATTCTTGTCTTTATATCTTATATCATTGGAAGAAGAAAAAGTCGTACTGGCTATCAGTCTGTATAATCTCTTAATTCTGTCTCTGTTGCCACTTTCCCTGCTTTTCTCCTTTTCCCAGACTCCCTGATCTGCCCCTTTAAAAAGAAGAAAAACAAATTAATTTGTATTTTCTTTATTTAAAAAAATAAAAAAAATACTTCACGACAGAATAACGTGCCATGAGTCTGAAGAAGAGTTGCAGGGTTACTTGAAGCTGCTGTATGATTTTGGAGAAAGTGTTCTGAGGACCATAGAGTTGAGTAGGCTTGATGTGTGTCCACGTGAGAAATGTGATTATTTTGAGTAAAGAAGACATCTATGAAACTTTATTTCTGTTGTTTAATCTTTTTATACAAGAAAATTTCTAGTTGCATACAGCTTATCTCGGATAATGCTAAAGCTAAAACCATAATTAAAGGTGCAAATGCTGTGGGAAAATGAATACCAAGTTCTTAACAGACTTCTACTGGCAACTTGGCATATGGCTGTTGTCTTTTTTCATTAGCAGCTTGTTCTTGTGAATCAGTCTGACTTTCCTATTCCTTCTGAATGTAAAGGTAGTACCTGATCTCACTAATAAACTAATATAATACGAGAAGAACATCTGATTCTTCTAGTAAATTCATTTGTTTAACATCAGTATGGAGAAGTTGACTGGTAATATATGTTAAATAGCTTTGCACTAGCATGATGTCTTTAGTGTCTTTATTCACTAAGATAAGGCTCAGTCCTGGAGAACTTTCACTACTCAGAAAAGCCAACAGTCTGCCAAAGGAAATGTGTCCTGTGCTATTTTGTTTCACTGTGTTTTCCCTTTTGTTCTGAGCTCAATTGTGAAATGAGGGCAGGAGGCTGGAATTTCACTGGCTGTAGTTTGTCTCAGCTTTGATTCTATGCACATAAAAAAACTACACAGCGTTTCAGCACTGGTCCATGTGAGGATCAAGAGTGTTTTGAGAGCTCTCAAAGACTAAGAACACAGATTGTTCAGAGATTCCTGCAGTTCCTTTGGACAGCTTTCATGGGTTAATGGGATCACTGAAAAGCTGTGATCTAGGAATGCAAGTGAAGGTATAAAACCAGTGTGTTTTGATAGGATTAATCTGCTTTTAACCTCCTAATTATTGCGCTCTCAAACAAAAATGTTGAATAGTGGAAGAGCACAAAATTTCTAGTATGAGGAATGCTGATCATAAAGCAGAAACTAATATATATATATGTATAGTGAAGAAAGTGACTTCCAAAGGAATAAGAGCATCTGACTTGTTTGAAGATGCTTTCTTTGTTATTAATGCCATACCTTTTGCAATTCTATGTTCCGTATCTGAACTGTACCAAAATAGAAGCTAGTCGTTTGTGGTTGTGTTCTGCTTCATTCCCATCGGGTTCATGTTGGTAGGATGAAAGAAGCCTCTTGCTCTTTCAGCCTCTTTGGTCCATCTTGGTAAAAGCCTTTTGCAGCTAGTGAACCCTGATTTCTGACTGTGGGACAGCTCAAGAGCTGCCAGGTCTGCAGAGAGCTGCTGACAGCACACAAAGTTTCTGTCCTCTGCAGCAAGTTTTTACTAAAGCTACTTCAATATTTAATCTCTTTGTGCACTGAGCCTGTATCTATGTTGTAGGGGAAGAACCTTCAGTAATTCACATGCACAAAGGAGGTAGTCAACACTGATGTTTAAGTAATTCACAATAGCTATATATTCAGGGAAGGGAGATTCCTAAAGATTTAGTTTTGATGTTTGAGAAATACCTGTACGTTCAATTATTCTTGTCCTCACTGTGACCAAAGATAAGCTTTACATGAATCTGACAAAACTGATTTTTGTATTGCACATGGGCTCTTGAACCAAGTTGTCTTTTTTTTTAGGAGTGTAATTTAATGCTGCTGGGTTGGACTGCGTGCTTTGGGTTCGGTTGCCTTGGTCTTTTGTGTTGTACCTTTGCTCTCGCAATACTTGATTTCCCTGCCAGAGTGGTAAATGGTGAATTATTTTGAGACTGGCAATTTCTGAGTAACACCTGCTTGTCAGAGTGTGTTGCTTCTTGGCTGCCAGCAGATGGATTCCATCTATGGTTTTGTGCTCAGATTGCAGATCAGAGTATTTTGCATCACTTCTGCTAGGTTATTTTAGTAAAATGTGGCAATTTCCTAGATGTACATATATATATATATATGTT